>NW_011888873.1:4787612-4813227 GCF_000151845.1 Pteropus vampyrus | reverse complement strand
CATCCCCGTGACCATTTTGTAACTACTAATTAATATTTCTTATCCCCTTTTTCATCTACCCCCTAACCCCCACACATTTGGAAACCATCAAAATGTTCTCTGTATCTATGAGTTTGTTACTATTCTGTTTGTTTGTTTTGTTCTTTAGAATTCAAACGTAAGTGAAATCATATGATATTTGTCTTTTTCTGTCTGACTTACTTCACTCAGCACAATACCCTCTAGATCCATCCCTATTGGTCCAGATGGCAAGATTTTATTCATTTTTATGGTTGAGTAATATTCCATTGTGTATATGTACCACCTCTTCTTTATCCATTCATCCATCGATGGACATCCAGATTGCCTCCATAGTTTGGCTACTGTAATGCTACAATGAACATGTGGATTCTCATGTCCCTTCTAAGTAGTGCTTTGGGTTTCTTTGGACTTTAAGTACCCAAAAGTGGGATAACTGGGTTCTTCTTTGTCTCTTGTTATAGCCTGTTTTCAAAAGTCTATTTCATCTAGTATTTGTATTGCTACCTCAGATTGTTTTGTTTCCTTTATCATCAAATATATTTTTTTTATCCCTTTACTTTCAGTCCATGTGTGTCTTTTGATCTGAAGAGAGTCTCTTGTAGGCAGCACATGTAAGGGTCTTGTTTTCTTATGCATTTAGCTACCTTATCTTTTGATTGAAGCATTTAATCCATTTATATTTAAAGTAATTGTTGATAAACTTATAGTTATTGCTATTTCATTATTCATATTTTTTATCTCTTTTTTTCTTCTTTTTCTTCTTAAATAAGTCTAACATTTTTTGTAATATTGGCTTGATGGTGATGAACTCCTTTAGCTCCTTTCTTTTTCTGGGAAGCTCTTTATCTGCCCTTCCATTCTAAATAATAGCTTTAATGAGTAGATTAATCTTGGTTATAGGTCTTTGATCTTTCATCACTTTGAATATTTCCTGCCAATCTTGTCTGGCCTGCAAAGTTTCTGTTAAAAAATCAGATGACAATCACATGGGAGCTCCCTTGTAGGTAACTAATTGCTTTTCTCTTGTTGCTTTTAAGATTCTCTGTTTGTCTTTAACCTTTGGCATTTTAATTATGATGTGTCTTGGTATGGGCTTCTTTGTGTTCATCTTGCTTGGGACTCTCTGATTTTTAAATGTCACATGTGCATGTGGGAATAGCTTGTTTCACATCTCTGCCCCACCTACTGGTCTCAAGGTAGTTTCTTCTGTATGTTTACTGTTATAGGACTTTTGCTCAGCTAGACGTTAGGCAATTCTCAATGATTGTTGTTCTGCAGTTGTAATTTTGATGTGATCGTGAGAGGAAGCAAGCACAGCATTTTCCTACTCCACCATTTTGACTGAAACTCCCTAAGTTACCATTTTACAATAACTGCAGTTTTTGGCCATCTTGAATATATAATAGATCAAACTGTATTTGGTGCAATTTACCAATAAATTGTCCAAAAGCACTAGTCTGACCTTTGTCTAATTATACATGGTCTTATATAGATATGTATTATAACCTATTTAAATACATTGTAAGATTTAATGTTCTTATTTCTCAAGTTGATTGTACACAGTAGATAGCGTTTGAGCCACGACATCACACTGAGTGGCAATTTTATCTTAAGGAAATGTTTGCAAAATCCCCCAATGGAATGATACTTGCCTCATCAGAAGCCTGGCTGAGCTTCTTCTCCAGCATTCTATACAAGGCAAAGATTGCCCAGCAATAACACCTTCTTCCATAGCTACTGGTACTGACATTGAGGTCCTCAAAGCCGTGCAATAATACTCTCTCAAGAACACCGTCAGACCCAGTGGCAAGTGACTAGAGGGGACCCTTGCTGCAGATTGGTTGGGTGTTGAGACCCATTCATTTATCCACATGCAATGGCACTGCAATCCCAAAAATGCTCAGAGTTGCTTCCCAAGGTGGCCTCTGGCTTGAAAACCTCTCTTTTACTCTGTGAACAATATTGAGTTTGGGGACTTCACTGTCTCTAAAAGAATCATAATTCTGCCACTCCCGATTTCATTTCTCTAAACAAAGCTCTAGTTGGCAATGGCTATCAGGAAGCTCCAGAATAAATTACTCAAGCAATTTAAAATAGCCAGAGAAACCAGGGTGGGCTGTAAAGAACCGTTGTGTGTGCACATTTGTGTGTGTGTGTGTGTGTGTGCGCGCGCGCATGCGTGCGCGCACAAGCACATGTGCTAGTTAAATTGAGATAAGGCTGAAATAGTTTAAATATAATCATGTGGTGTTTTATTTTCAATAATTTATTTATAGTCTTCCTAGTTCTGGAATTTTAACATTTGATCTGGGTCCTGTTTAAATCATCTGGAAAGTTCACTGTTTATTTTTTTAAATTGTATAAAATATTTGACTACACAACTAGAATAATATAGTAGAAAAAACAATCTAATAACATATGTATGTGAGTGTATAATTAGAAATTCCAGATATGGAAAACTATAATCTGTTAATTTCCACAAATAGCTAATTTTACCTTTTCTTAATCCTGCTTTTAAGCATACCAGTAAAACAAAACTCATGGAAAATGTTATTTTCAGCTAAACATAGTACATATTTAGTAATTATTGTTAATTTGTAAAATATCCATGAGGATACATCACTGGTTCAGTAATAACATGTGTAACATTTCCAAATCATTTGATCTGAGAATAGGTGAAATAAAATTCTTTATTTTAATTTAGTGATTTATCTTGTAGTATGCTTTGAGTTAAGATTATATTTCATATTCAGATAATCTATTTTTGTTTGCAGTTTGATGAGGGAATATTTGTAATGTATACCTGGGGATGACTCAGTATCACCAGATGGTATTTTGCCATCCATAGGTTCTACTTTATCTGTTTTGCAAGTTTATGACAGCCCACAGAGACATGCTGAGGCATCCGTCCAGTCAATAATGTATCTGGGACAACTTTAATCCTGCAAACATCTTTATGAGTTTGTCCTACTCCAATAAATACAATAAGGCATGACATTCCATTGGGAAAGAATGCACTGTGTTAATTGCTCTGATCTGGGCAAGAGGACAGAATTAATTATAGTCATTTTTATGTCATTTTCAAATAAGGCTACGGGAACTCTTACTTGTTTTTTGCTGATTCTCATCATGAGTACAGAAAATTATTTCAGTAGGAACGCCCTGCATGTTGGTAATAATTATAATAACGATGGTTTTATTGTCATCGATAATAACCTCAGTCATTATTATCAGTCATACTAGTTTTTAAAATAAGAATCTATAGCTTGATGTATGCTGCGCAGAACTTTTACCCTTTGATAAGTCTCTAGAGTCTTGTGCTATGGAGCAAATAATTTTCCATCTGTCTTCAGATTTTCAAGCATCACGCTCCCTGAAGACTTGGAATTTTCTAGGCATTTCTCCTCTCATCCTCCAAAAAAACCATAATTTTACATTTTGTATATGAAGCAAACTTGTTATTTAACATATTTTAATTAAAATTATTTTGTAATCACTCACAAATTAATTTTGCTTTCATTTGTAAGTTTGTCCCTTACAATGCCTTCTGAAATTTTATGGTTTAAGAATGCCATTTATGGTCTTTGTGGAAAAAATACGGTTTTTGAAATTTATGGTAAATCTGACACTTATTTATTCACTTCATCAAAAAGGAATAGAATGGTAAATGCTCTGCAGGAAAGGTTATATTAAAGTTCAGGCCTAAAATTTTGTTTGGTTATTAATTTAGCTTCTTTTTTACAAAATAGAAATAAAAGTTGAGTTCACTATGAAAAATATTGAGAGAATTTATATTCACATTACAAATTATAAATATAGAAGCAGTATAAAATAAATATGTATGTAGATTATACAAAATAAAATGGAATTTTATATATTTTTTCATATATATATCTCCTTATATTCTCTGCTTCTCTTATCCCAAATCTCACCAAAAAATTCTAAGGATAGATAATGAGAGATGTGTTATTTCTCACATTTCTGTACTATATTGTACATATATTTTAAAAATTATGCCTTGACAAAGTAAGAAACAGGTAGTATTTCTCTTCATGTGTGATATGTATTTTAGGACTTCTTTAAAAAATAGATATAGAAATAGTCCTGCCAATTAATCACTTTTGAAGGCTGTTGAATAGTGCTAAGTAATGATTCTCTTGAAACTCATTGTTGAAAGTTCACACAGATGAGTGCTATTAAAATATATTATTCTAGGTATGATTTTGCTTTTAAACCAGAAAAGTGGACATTAATTTGTAGTTTTCTACATTACTAATTCATCTACTTATGTAAATCAATGCATTAATATATTCTGACAGTTTGGTGCTAAGGAACAAAAAGCGAATACCACTTCCTTAATATATGAATTTTTAAAAAGTCAAAATCATATAATAATGTGCCTTTCACCATTTCTCCTATTCTAATGAATGACATTTTGCAAGCAAATGTATATGTGTTCGAATACACCTAAATGACTGCCATTCTCCTTTGTGGTGCTAGAGTAACTTCATTGTCATTTTATTATTCCCCATTTACTACTACACAAACATAGTATCCTAAGAACAGATAATGAGAAATTGGTTATTTGCTTTACTTTAGAAGCTTTACTTCTATAGTGTTTAGACAGTTATTAATAACATCACTTTAGTGCCTGAAGTCTGACCAATGTTGTCTATGTATATACATATGAGACAGTCTACCCCACAATTCTCAAAAAAGACCTCTTTTAATTTGAGGATTTTTTAAAGATGTGATCAAATTAAGCTTGTATGCAACCTTGAGGAAAAGCTAAATACTGCTTCTCTTTTACACAAAAAGCACATAAGTCCTAAAAGAATAGTTTGTAGAAATCCAGTTCATCTCATCTTAACTAATAGAGACACCATGAAAATGAAATGAAATAATAAAAGTAGATAGTATAGACAGTATAAAAACATAAACCTAATATATTAATTGTTTTACTGATAAAGATTTTACGAATACTAAAATGAAATTCGAAAGAATAGGGATCTAGTTCTGGCAAGTTTGTTTAGTCTTCTATCAGCATAAAATTGCTTTTATTAAAATAGAAGTGAACATCTTCAGCTGTGGTAAAATTATGATTTCCATAGTGAACATTTTCAGTTACACAATTGGACACAGATTCTATCTTCGTACTACAGATTTTGTATGCTACCTAAATTGTATTGTAAAATACAATAAGCAAACAAATTCTGATATGATTGTAGGCACATCACTTTCTGGGTCCACTGTTCTCATCTGTAATATATGAAGGCTGTATTAGATCATTTTTAGTTCTCTTGAAACTGTATATTTTCATAAATATCTATTTAATGTTGCTTCTCTAGTCAGTAATGGAGATAACCTCTTTTTAACTCTGTGTGTACGTGTGTGTGTGAGAGACAGAGAGAGAGAGAGAGAGACAGAGACAGAGACAGAGACAGACAGAGACAGAGGGAAAGTGAGATGAGATATATTGGCTACAGTAACCAAAAATAAATGGTCTATATATATCCATTACGTTACTTCTAAGTTTCCCCACTCCCACCACCAAAAAACCAAACAAACGAAAAAATCAAATGAAAAGAAAGGTAAGTATGAACTTGTAAAGAAGCTGCCTAAACTCAGAGCAGTGAAAGTAATTCATAATGAAGAACAAACACCTGGGAGATTTTTGTCTAAATGTGTAAAAACACTTCTACCTAAATCAGAACTCATACTTCTACCTAAATCAAAACATCCTAGATGAGGGCTGCAAATGTAAGCATGACAGAAGATTAATGTAACCCAAAGAAAATGGTGTAACCCGTTTCTTGACGAGTGGAACTTTGGAGTCCCTGGAGAGAAGGAATGGTTTAATATTTCCCGTTTACCCTGAGAATACTCTCTGGCGGCACTTGCGGCTGCAGCATTTACCCCGAGATAACTCGCAGATTACAGTCCTAATCTTACCCCAAAGTTTGACATGAAATATCTCACTTTTATTATTATTTTTGCATCGCCCTAGTATAGCAATTGTCTTTGGGAAAAAATGACATCATTCTATTTATAGCATTCTGTTTTTAGTAGTTAGATTGCTGAAAATATCAAATCCAAAAAATATAGCATTCCTATGTGTGATGTTAAATGAACTCTGCAAGCAAGCTGCACTTTTTTTTTTTCTAAACGGGAAAAGGGTTAAAGCTACAGAGAAACATTATATTTTGATCTATTCCACCCTTAAAACTTTGACATTCACCTAAATGCTGATGTTCTAAAATTTATGTATTAATTCCAAATCTTTCTACAGAGTTCAAAATCTGTAGAACAACAATAACAACAACAATATCAAATATTTATATAGACTTACTGTGCTAGGCAATGTTCAAGGGGCTTTATACATAGTGATACATTTAATTCTGTGATTAAAGCAGCCCTTGAGGTGGATACTATTATTTTTCCCATTTTACAAATGATGAAAATGAGATCCAAAGTAGTTAAGCCCAAGATTACACACATCATAGAGGGTGGAATCAAGATTTGAACCAAACAGTCTGGTTCCAGAATCTCTGCTATTTATGGCTATTGTATTCCCTCTCAACTGTCCATAGACCATCTCCACGTGACTGCCGTAAACACCAGCTAAATGTTCGACAGCTGAAAGTCTGAACAAGCCAAAGTCTGCTTCTCTTTTTTTTATTGTCTTTGCAATTACATTCTATCCAGCAGTTTTGTACATAAATATATTTTCCTCTTTTCCTTATCCTCAACAACTAATCAGACACTGAGGAGTTTCCTCCTAAAAAATTCTTTTATTTGTCTTATCTTCTTTTCTCTGGCCTCTCCATGAAGAGCTCATAATTTCTCATCCAAGCTAATAAAATAGACTTCTAATTTTTCATCAGGTAGCCACTCTTTTCCTTCCAATCTACCTTCCATACCCATGCTTAGAGTCATATTTATAAAACACACTTGTGCTCATGTCCTTTCTCTAATTAAAATTCTTCCATGGTTCTACTTAGTCTTCAAGATATTGTGGAAACATCATCAGAAACTCCTGCTTGCTATCTTTCCAAATTATACAACCTGAATTTACATTACAGCAACTGGAAAATTATAAATAAATGATGGTATAGCCAATTATGGAATCACAAACAAATAAATAAAAGTGTATTTGATCCTTATTTTACTTAAAAATATGCATGTATTAAAAAAAGATGAGACAGAAATAAAATTACTAGTTACCACACAAGATTTTCTTATTTTCTATAGTTACTAATTTTTTTGTAATGAATATATATATAACTTATAATAGGAAGATTTTTAAAAGTATAAAATGGTCAATGTTCCCATCTCCTCCACTACCTCAGCCTCTCACACCCTCTTGTTCTTACAAGTTTTTTTCTTCCCCTTGGTTGTTCAATTCAAATCCCAGCCCTATTTTATTTATCCACTTAAAATGACTTATTGAGAGTGCATGAAATTTCAGGCATTGAACTAAATATTGGGAACCCAAGAATAATCAAAATGGATATGTGTTTTCTTCCTTAAGCTTACAATTTAGTTAACTATAAAGGCAAACAAGTCTTTAGACAATAAAAGCTACAAGGTAGAAAGAAGAATAATGTTCTTGAAACATGAATTTAGGAGGAAAAATTGAAGACATCCAGGAATAAGTCAAGACTATGCTGCAAACTAAAGGAGTAATAGAAATTAGTCACAGAGTTGGAATACAGCCATTCCATCATTAGTGACGATGCCTACAATGTTCTTTGGAGGTCTTTAGTATCTCTGAGAAAAGAAATGTGCAAAAGTGAAAACTACTAGGAAAACTTCCTTTCACTCTCTTCTTCTGTGCTCCAGTAGGATCCTAAAGCATCCATCCCTTGTTTCTCCCCATCACAACAAAGGATGATTATATGGAGTATTGCTTATTTGCCCACTAGACCTAAAGGCCCTTTATTGAAGATCCTTTGCAAATGTTTATTATGTATTGCAGAGATGTATGGATTTATTTTAAAATATACTGAGCTCTCAGCCATGTTACATAATGATGAGAATTTGTGAGTGAAGTTGATGTAGAATAAAAATAAAACTATAATTCTAAGGAGATTGAGGGGGTACAAATTTTGTGTTTGTCCCCGTGTGTGTGTTAAATAAGGAAGGAGTTAAATCTGTTAAAAAGAGCAATATCAGAATAACAAGAAAAATTTTTATATAGGAAAAAATTAAGTGTTTAAGAGAATTTTTTATTTAGGAAGATTATCTATCACACAAGAAATGTGAAACTAGCAAAAACTAGAAAATGTCTGGCAATGCACCAGGCACTAGGAAGCATAGGAAAAGACAAAGAAAACACCTTAAAACATTGTTCATCCAGTTTACTCAAGGTGCTTACCGTTTACTTTTGGAGATACAATATCGCCTAAATAGATTCAGTGGTTACCATCAAACTATCATCAAGTTGCCAAAGAAAATGACTAGGAAATGACAAACTGTGGATATTAAGTCCCAGTCATTAGCAAGCAGGTATTCAATATATTTTGAGATTACTTGGAGCCATTACAGAAATGAACACCGGGCCTCAAACAAATCTTAACAGGTCCAAAGAAAACAATAACAAAGAATAGAAGAATCTAAATGTGGGGAGCATAAAAAGCAGCTGGCATTGGCAGATGCGGTGTCTATTTATTTGGTAGGCAAAATTAGATCTTTGATTATGTGATATTTGAAAGTTATTCAGTACTCATCCTTCCCTTCAGTATTGACCATGCTTGTCTACTCATGATTATAGTTCCTCGCTATTCACTCATATATTAATCTTATCCCTGAATGTTCTGTTCTACACATGTGTATTTATTTAAGTGTGTTTCTTCAGAGATCAGTTACCCAGAGGTCATATCATTAAGAATTTAGTAAAATATATTTTTATGATGAAATAAAATTACTGCTCCTTTTTTAGTCTATTTCTTGCCATAAAAATAAAATATCTATCTGTAACTTTTCAATGTATGATTTTCAAGAGTCCTTTAAAATAAAAGTCATTGTTTATCTGAATTCAATACATTTGTTAGCACTGACTTAGAATCAAGTGTGTTTAAAAGTACATGGAATATGCACATGCAAAATGAATTCATTAAGACCAGTGTGATTACAGTGAATGTCAAATGAATTAATAATAACGGGACCTCTAAGTGTTACCATTACTTTCACAGTGTGTTACTGTTTTTATACTTATGAGCCCTGAGGATAAATGACATTCATATATTACCCTTGTATATTAATTGTATCTTGATAATCACAGGTTGGTCTAGCTATCTTGTGGACAGTAAAAATTTCTAGCCCCCTATGAATAAAAAAATTACTATTATTTGTAAGTTTCATTGAAGAGTAATTCAATATTTTAGATTTCAATTATACATGGCATTTATATTAGGCCTCCCACACATTTACTATAATGTTACAGTCTTTAGACACATGTTTTTCATGGCGAGTATTTAGAGTGAAGAAAGAAAATTTCTCAGGACATTTTCTAGGAGGTCTGGCTTTTTTTTTTTTTTTTTTTACTTGAGAATAGAAAGCTTACTATAGATATACATATGCACACATATATGCATTTCATCTTCATTCTAATAAACACACTTACAGAAGCACACACATATATATATACACTCATTGTGACTCAGTTATACAATCTTGGAATAATTTTTTCTTTGACAGCAGTTCCCTCATCAGCAAGATTATAATGACTACTATATATATATATTCATATATATTTATATTTATATATACGCCATACATATATAATGACTACCATATATGTACATATATATTTATGAGCTTTGAAACATATGGCCACTAGGATATAGAAGGTACATGATATCTCTTTCTTTATTGCTAACCCAGATTTTCATTTTCATCCTAGTGACAATTAGTTGGAGTTGCAGGTGGGTAAGCTCTGGGACTGATGAAGAGACAAGGGTTGAAATTAAAGAAACTCATTTGTTACAGCTAGAGCAATGAGTAATAGATAAATTGTATTTTAAAATCATCATGAGGAAGAGAAAATATGGAAGAAATATGGAGGGAGAGAAAAATGAAAGAATGGTCTTCAAATCCTATAAGAAATAAATCAGGAAACTAGAATATTATCTTGTTCTTTTGCCTTGAATTATTTGCACCTAATGTCTTATTTACATCAGGCTTCCTCTTCTTTTCTTGCTTTCTACTCATTATCCTTTTATATGTCTGTTGCTAACCACAAATAAGTCCAACAAATGTAATTTCTATCTCAATAGTAGGTACTCTTCTAAAGAGAAATTGGATGATCTGGCAACCCATCATTTATAATGGTTTTGTAATAGAGCATATTCTGAATTTCAGTCAACTCTCAAGCATTCCTTTGCGATATAATTCAAAAAATGGATACTCTTCCTGTTCAAAATTTCTGTCACTGCCTTGAATGTCATAATTATCATGCTTCTCAAGTGTGTATGAAATTGTGACAAGTAGTTAATATAAAGAATAGCAGCATCTAGAAGATAGCAGCATTTAGATTCAAAAAGATTTTTATTAGCTTGGATAATGGATATGTACTTTAACAAGAATATATTTAGTCCTAAACCCACATTCTTTCCCCCCAATCACAAAAATTTTGAGTAAATTTTAGGGAGTAGTCAATGAGGCTTGCCAGAAATGTCTATGAAATTTACATTTTAGTTGACTATATATTCAGTAATACACAACAGTTTGATAAGGCTAAAAATATTAATATTTGGGGGCTGTATTAATAGAAGTATGATATTGAAATCAAGGAGATGATAATGTCTCTATGCTCTGATTTAGCAGGTCAAACATGAAGGATTATATTCAGGTATTAATATCTTATCTCAAGAAGGCATTGACACAATACTATCAGACAAGAGGTGTAATATGTTTAAAAGGATTATAAAAGATTTCATAGGAGAAGTTGCTGAAGAAAATGGAGATGATAAAATTCAGTGGGAAAATTATAGTATCATCAAATACTTAAAGGACAAACATGTGGAAGGGGGAAAAATGATGCTCCAATGATAGAACCACTTAATAGAATACGGATACAGACTTTTGGCTCACTACAAGAAAGAACTATAACAATTAGAGCTGAAAATAGAATTAGTTATTACATGAGTAGATAAAGTCGTCACCGCTGGTAGTATTCAAGCAAAGTTTAATACCTATCAGTGGAAGAGAAGCAGAGGGGTATTGAAAAGTGGAGTAAAACACTGCCTAGAGGAATAGACTAGATAGTAATTTTCTTTCTTTTTAAAAAACTTTGCTGTGATCCACATTAAGAAAGACATTTTCCATTATAAATATCACACATATAAATACATATAACTAAAATAAAATGTTCACAAAATAATACTTACCCTTATTGTACACAGTTCACTCATGTATTTAGTCTGGTTTGACCAATTTCATTTTTAAATATTATTGCATCTCACTAGATTGACTTCACATCCCAATAATGCATCATGATCCAATATTTGAAAAACATTGAACTAGATGACCACTTCTGACTCACAGATTCTATCATTCTGGTAGATATCATGGGGTGAGGTAAGCATCTCCAATGGGTAGAAATGGATGCTCCACATGTAATTGACAATCACAAGCAAACAGATAGCATTATTATGAATTTCCTGGGACTTATCTCACAATTTTGACTTCAATTTAAATTTAGAAATATATTAATAAATATAATAATTTGGGGCACTTTATTAGGATACACATATGTAACCTGTTTTGATTTTATGATAATGCTCAACAACAAACCTAACACATAAAGAAAAGGGGTACAACAGAAGTTCCCACCAACTTTTTGATAACTCCATGTAACTATTCTTATCACTATAAAAGAAAATATGGTACAGTGAGAACATGTGCCTGGTGGACATGAAGGGGCACAGGTAGAAGATGATTAGTGACTCTAAGAATCTTATGAAAGATAGAGAACTAGAATGTAAGACATGCAAATCTACCTGTGACTTATACCAGGTACCAACAAGTGTCTGTCAGTACATTATTCAAATACAATCCTACAAGGTATATTTCAGAGAATGAAAAGGAGGCTTGACCAAGTCAAGGGACAGTCTCAAAGCCATGCAATTAAGAACATTATAAAAATGAGTAGAGACTTGGATGGATCTTTTATGGGCCTCATTTTTTTTTTTATCTTTGCATTATAAAATAAATTCTCAGGTAGAAGATATTTCAGGAGAGAAGAAAAAAGAGAACTGCTAGAGGTGGTATGGTTTAGAAAATTGGACTCATCAGACTACTTATATAGATCTTTCTAAATGCTTCCTATATTTAGTATCAGTGATTTTGAATTATGTTTCTTTTAAGAGATCGTTTTTCACTAAAACTTTTGAAGAAAAAAAATCCATTCCTCGTAGGAAAAATTTATGCAGATTTTCCGAGGCAGATAGCTCTTAAAAAACAAACACACCTCCCAAGTCATTGTGTGCTTTGTGGCCATGGTTGAAAAGATTGCAAATCCAAATAGGTTGGTCTCTGTATCATCAATCAGATGTTCATACACTTGAGATGTTTACACCCTATAAATTTCAGTTGCTTCCATTTTGTAAATCAAATGTTTATTGTATATTACTGAGAAATATAGGTAGAAAGAAAACATAAAACAGTCATCTTCTCTGCTTTACTTAGTATAATCAAATTTGCACTCACGGATATCATATTCATGTGTTTATACCCTCTGTTTGTCTCCATATGTGTTTACTTATATACATTTCTCTACTCAGAAATGCATTTTTTATTCTTTCTGTAAAGGTTAGAACTGAATTGCTCTGGGTATCTTCCAGAGACTGCTGTTTTGCTCTATTAAGCTCATACAAGCCTGGCAGGGCCAGACCCTTCTTTAATCACTGGGAAACAGATTTTATTTTTCAGAGACCAACCTAAACATGCAGGGATGGTCTGACAATTTGGACATGGGGAATCCCTGCCCCACCTTTCAGAACCCCTTATCTCTTGTTGGCACTTTTTACGCTTCTGCCTTACAGCTAATGACCTGACTGTCCACCTGCCCATGCCTGGATCCTGGCCCACCTCATAGAGTCACCAGCTGCACTCTCTGGGCCAATCAAAGAAAAGAAATTACCACAGCAGAAAATGACTTAGGGACTTGGCTGCAAGTGGTAACTTAAAGATTTGGCACCATGTCTGGGCTTTGCTGGTGATGGCAGGTGGTAAGATAAGGCAGCTGTTTCAGACCTCTATCAGGGATGGCTTTGGGACACAGAGATAGTGAAGATCTGGGAGATGTCCCAACCCTTTGAATGTAGATTTTTCTTGTTCCAACTCCAAGCCCTAAAACTTTCTCTCCATGATAATACAGAAATTACGTATTCTGTCTATACATGGGAACACTCTTGACCATAAACATCTCAAACAGTTTCCTGAAAAACTAAGTTCAAAGGAAAAACAGCTATTTAAATTGATCATACAATCCAGTCAACCCAACATTAAAATAAATTAAACCTGTGATGATGAACTCAGTTATTGTAAGTCAGTGCTGTGGGGTCTGAGGACATAGATGCCATAACTCATGTAGGTTCAGCTATAGGGCAAGTGGGACATAAGTAAAAAGGAAAAAAAAAACCAAAAACAGGATGAACAGCAAGTCCAGCTGCAGGACGACTCCCTAATAATTTCAAGCATCTAGGGGAATAGGCCTGTACCTATTTCAGGCCCACAACACCTAGTGGAATCCAAGAAGGTAGAACATATCAGCCAGGATCTCAGGCCATCACTGATTCCCAGAGTCGGGGGGTGACATTAAAGTTCTGGGGACTCAGTCAGTTTGTCATAAAGCCTTTAGTAGGTGGAGCACAGGGAGGAAGTGAACTATTCTCTATGATACTAGAATGATGGATGTAAGTCATGATACATTTGTCAAAACCCAATGAATGTATAACACAAAGATTGAACCCAATGGACTCTGGTTGATAATGGTGTGTCAATGTTGGTTCATTGATAATAACAAGTATATGTCACTGGTGCAGGATTGGGGGAGAGGCTGCATGTGTGTGGGAAAGGAGTATATGGGAACCCTCCGGACTGTCAATTCAGCTATAAACCTAAAACTGGTTTAAAAGAGAAAATGTAATAATAACAATTATATTACTATTATTATTATTTTATAAATTTAATTTAGCCATCTAGCCCCTGGGGACAGGTGGCAGAACAGAAAGTTGTTTGGGCCACAATCAAGTGGGGCTCCCTACTTAATGGGAGGATCTGGAGTTAAATGAGAAAATCCAGAGGACTAAGGGGATAGGCCTTCATGTGCCCAAGGGCTCCATGGGGACATTAGACTAAAGCTTGTGAGAGTTCTCCACAACCGTGTGCAGAGCTTATGGGCAATGACATCCTCACATCCCAGAAAAGTGCATCACCTTTGGCCAGGAAGAGCACAGCTGGGTTCCAACCTCTTCGTTGGTAGAGACTGAGTCTCATTCACTGCCACAAGCCCAGTTTCTAGCACTGTGCCTGACCCGCGGGAGGGTGGGGTGAGGCAGAGCGTGGCTAAGTCAGCCCAATGCAATGCTCAGGAGCAGAGCCTCACATTGGGTTATGATTCCCATCCAGGAAAGCTTGGTTCATTAAGAAAGTCCACCACGGTAGAGTCAGGTGGGTTGTCTCAGGTACTTCTGTAATAAAAGGAGACCTCGTGAGGGAGCAGAGCGATAGTGCCACTCTTCACAAAGCAGCATAAAGTTAGCTCCAATTAGTAGCAAAAGTGCATCATATTTGGAAAGGAGGCCTTAGGTAACAGCCTGGTCTGGGCCATTCGCAGGCCGTGATAACTTACAGCTTCCTTTCTCTGACCTTCAGTTTCTTATTTAAAATGTGAGGGCACTGGAAACTTTGACACAAAGATAAAGTATGATTATTTGCATAGTAAAACATAGTGTGTACATGTAAAATTTATTTCTGCTTTTCCCCATTTTTATTTGTAGATGACAGAAGCAAATGACTACAATTACCCTCAGAAAGACTGATCTGCAGATTAAAGGGATCAGATAGTACCTTTAAAGCCCATCACTTGAGGCAGATTTTCAGGGCTTTTTCCTTTCAACAACCTGTTCTAACCGGAAGGGAGAGTGGAGTTCCCTTAAGCAGAGAATGGAGAGCGTCTGATGTTGGAGCTCCCTTGTTACCTTCTGTTTCATCCGGAAAACTTTCTCCACTCAAAGTCAGTGACCCCCAAATGGTCTGTCTCTACCAGTGAGGACAGCAGCTTTTCTCCTACCAGGAGTTCTCAGCTGAGGTTCTAGCATTTAAATCTCTTCCGCCCCTTCCTTTTTGAGCGTAGCAGCTGCATTTGTTTCACAGCGCCTTCTCTGAAGGAGGTTGTCAGACTCCTTAGAAACCACCCCTTCCTTGGCTGAAGATGTCTTCAAGCAGTAGGGTACACTGTTTGTTCCCTATTCTTTCCTAAGTGCCAGCAGCGTTTCCACTTTTCCTGCTGTTTAATCCAAGGTTTTAGCGACAAGCTGGCTCCACTTTAGCATTGTGCCTTAGCTGTGCTTCAGGTTACCTGGTTTACACTTGAGCTGCACTTGAGCAGGGAGTTGGAAGTGTTAACCAGGCATTTTCACTGTTTGTCCTTGTGGCCCTCACCATCAAGCACAATGACATTGGGGCAGCTATTCTGAACAAAAGCAACCCTTGACTTGGAAACAGCCAACTTCCAGGTGACTCACAACTGGCCTATGTCTGTTCCAATGCAGAACGCCCTACCACGTAAGCCATAATCATGCTGTCACCCTTGTCTTACCTCTTCTCACTCCTCCCATCCTCGTCCAGTTCTCTGCCTTCTAACCTAACTCCCTGGATCAACTCCACCTTCTAATACAGTAGGGACCCATGCAGAAGGAAAAGGGGCACTCTGTTGGTTTGAGTTACTTTTCTAGGAAAAGAAAAAAGTTCCTCTCGTTCTTCTTTGCCTCCTCTTGCACTTTCTCCCTTCCTCTCCTCCACTTTTTTCTCATCTTCGTTCTCTTTCTCCAGTCTCACTCCATGACCTCCCATTATCAAGACCCAGAACGCAGGACAATTCTAATAGTATTATTATAGTTCAGCTACAATCCAATGGGCTAAGTAGGGTTTTGAGGGGAAAGACTAGGAACTCAGCCGCCTTTTATAAGGCATTGACAGAAAATATACTTTAAATCACAAACAACTCACTTAACATGTTAAGACCTCAGCCCATTCTTAAGTTGTGGATGGCTTACAGTGCTGTGTGTATTTTGGACCAGTGTGTCCTTAGTTATAAAATCAAGATGATTCCCAAAGTATACTGAAGTATCAGACAGTTGTATATTTTGCTAAATCATATTAATCTCTAATAACATTGTAAATTTGTTTACTTACCCTTGCCAACCTGAGTGATGACACGCAATTGATCTTTGTCTGACAGAGCCTGAAACACTGGCTCAGGACAACGCACCGATTCGACTCTGGAAAAAGCATTTGGGGTTAAACGTGCCAGGTGTGGGCCAGGCAGATGGCATAGCAGCGGTGTCTTGTGTTGTCATGCACATAATCTGATTTTCTGAAATGACCTCGAGACACCAATTTGCTCTGCTCGATATCAGGTGTGCTGCGAGGAGCCCGGTCTCTGGGGGATGGTAGCACCACTTTTCAGCACTTCTCATCTGTGGGCTAATGGACAGCACTCTCATTGGAAATGGCACTGTTTGCTCTTCCAACAGGAAGAAATTTTTTAAATGCTGGTAGCTTTAGCAGGCAGCAGGTGTAGCAGTACATCCTGAATAGATAATTGAAAAGAATTTTTTGTTGCAACTTTGGCACCCAACAATAAATAAATAACACCATTTAGAGTTCCTGTAAGACACAAGAATGAGTTTAATTTTTGTTTGAACATTTTTCTCTTTCTTCCTTCCCCTTCTTTCCTTCCTTCCTTCCTTCCTTCCTTCCTTCCTTCCTTCCTTCCTTCCTTCCTTCCTTCCTTCCTTCCTTCCTTCCTTCCTTCCTTCCTTCCTTCTTTCCTTTTCTCCTTCCTTTCCAAAAAGCTGTTTGTTACTTGTCTATGTTAAACCTTGAAAAAAAATTACAATAAATTTTGCGGTGATATGCCATGGCATTATTTTCCATTTGGTGAATAATAGTAATGACAATGACCTTTGTACCTATTTCTAGTGAACTTTCTATACTTCTAATAGGGTAGGTTGTATGAAAAAGGTGTTTCTTTTTTACTCAGAAATTTGAGGAAGCAGAGGCTTGAAATATCTATTTAATGACCCAAAGACAAAGGATTTTGCAAAATACCAGGAATTCAATTTGGAAGCTCTACCAACTTATCCAACTTGATTTTAGTACATTTTCTATATTTTGCTTAAAAATCAGATATTACGACACTGTTACCATTTTGGGGTTGATTTGAACTTTGGTATCACCCCAGCAGCATGGGAGAGATGATGACGCATAAGTGTAATTAGCACTTTTCCTCTTTTCATCTTCACTGATGCAGCAAAGAATTGCAGGTCAGCGAGATTTAGAAAGATTTATTGAAAGTATATTTTAGAAAGACAGAGCATGCTTCAAGAGAGGAGTGGGATTTCAGCAAAGACAGCTGTAATAACCCAGAAGCGGGAAAATCTGAATTATAGTAGGGCCAAGATGGGTGGTTACAAAGGCGTTCCTAGGTGATTGGCACGTGAGTTCATTTTGATACTTGTTTGCTATATAACTCTTTGCCTAGTGTGCATGCGCTTACCCAGAATTCAGTCTGTTATGATTAGATTCATGAACTTCCAGGCATAGTAATGATAATATAATCATGGTATAATGAGGCTGAGGTTGTGGGTAGGATACCATCTTCTGTGCAGGGATTTGTAGTTGGATTAAACAAGCTATAGATTATGGCCCTGCTGTCCTTTGTCTCTGGGGATACAGGAGGGATTCTCTAACTACCAATAAGGTGTTCTATAAGTGGTCTCTAGGCTGGTCCTCCATTCTTTTGTTGTCCTGTCGCTCATGTCTGACTAGCTACCTAACAAAATTTTCAGCCAAAATTACGCTCATATCCTCAACCTAACAAATGGGGAACCTCATTTATTTTAATAGTTGTCAAACACTTATTTAATAGGTTAAATAATTATTTTCAGTCTTGGGAACAGGATTCTTAGTGGATTGATAAAAATTTTTACTTTTTAACCACTCGAATTGATACTGTGAAAACAAGATTTTATCATCAGGGAAAACTTTCCATAGTAGCAGATCTTAAAATACAGGACCTAAAAGACAAATATATTATGTAAATAATGGCCTGCCAGCAATAGTTTTAGATTATCGGCTGTATCAATGGAGGACAATATTTCTCACGAGAACTTTGAGCTCTGGACATGCCATAACGTTTAGGTACTTCTGGGTGTAAAACACCGTTTCAATTTATCTCAAAATCATTCCTATTTCCTAGAAAAGTGTATTTTAAATATTTGACATTTTTACTTGAAGACGTGCATGGGGAAGCACAGTTCTGCTCACACGTGGGATATAAAGTTTATTTCTGGCTCCGAATTTCTGTATCTTAATGAGAAATTGACAGTCTAGAATATTTTCTAAGGAAAAGACAAGGATATTTAAAAAGCTGGGGAAAAAATATTGTCTGAAGAATGCTTGAAGGAGTTAGATATTTAGCATGGAGAAGTCAGGGTAGAGGTGACATAGGTATGTTTTCAGGGATTAAAGGACCAGTCATGAGGAAAAGGTGCTGATTTTAGATTGTGGTTCTGAAAGACAGAATTACCACCAAAGATTAGAATTTAGAGAGAGATGGTCTTTAATTCAGTAAAAGAGTGAAGTCACTAATTCTTAGAACTCTTACAAGTCGTGAGTGCTCTAACATTATATAGTCACGGCCACTGTTACACAAATTCATAAAATAGCAATAGGAACCACTTAACAGGATCAGTGTCCAGAGGATGAGGACTTAGACCAGATGACCTTGAAGTTGCCTTCCAATGAACTGAATTCTGTTCTTCTGAGTGTATCTGCTCACATCTTTATTTTTATATACAAACATTTTTGTATCTATTCCTGATCCTGTGGCTTCTGGTCCAGCCTGACACTTTTCCAGTATACACTTGCCATCAACTCCGCTGCCTCCAAAGTTGATCCCACACCCTGATTCATTTGCATCCACAGAAGTATTTGTTTTCACATGTGTAAAGTTAGGGGGTGAGTGGGGAGGAAGGAAAAGCTAAAGTCGACACTTCTCAAAAAGTGTTTGGGACGAGAATGTTCCTATTGAAAAACTAAGACTGTTTTAAACGGTAGACAAGTTGCACGTGTGTCATCTAAAATTACATCACACCAGTCAATGACACACTATTAAATGCATCTAAACTCCCTGCCTTCTTTTAAGAATCTGTTTACAAAATGATTCCTAAACACAGATGGAGACTTTTCTGCTTGCACATATTAATTTGTGTTTTTATTTATACATTTCTGATCTTTGTGACATTTTGTCCTATAGCCTGACATAGAGTCATTTTTTATACATGTCCTGTGGAAAGGTGGCCCTTGCCCCACAGTCAACCCCACAAATCCCTGACATACACGCATGCATTTTTTATTGTTCTCACATGTTGCTTAACAGCGTGCATGATTACTGCTTTACAGCACAGCAGACGGGGTTCTTGCATAGCGGTGAAACAGATGAGATGCTAAAATCGATTGTTTTATCAACAATCAGTTGCAGATAAAAATCATTTTAATGAGAGAAATTAATGGTGTTTGCAAACATGATGTTAATTAAAGAACATTGCTTAGGCGTTTTTTTTTTTTTTCGTCTCTCTTTTTTCTGCACACAATTTTTTGTTACCCATGACATCTTTCATTATTGACTCATGCCCCAAAGAAAAGGCGATTAAAATCTGCTTTTGTTTGATGTAGCTTTTATTGAAGAAAGAAATAGATCTTTCTGAAGCTTCCTGGTGAGATGAAAGTCTAATTATCTCCACAAATGAAAGGAAAAGCTTTAATTAGGCCTGTGCTGAATCCGCGCACTGTGAATTTGTGCATTGTGATGGATGGAGCCTGCATCTCCTTCGTGACTGCCTCTGAAATAATGAAGAAGAGGAGAGGTACCCTGCTCCCATGATTCAGCTGGCAGTGTGGAGTTGGAGGCACACCTGGGTTGTGAGCGAGCGCCCAGAGCAGCTGCCACAGGCCATGTTTCAGTGCAGGGCACTCGGCTGTTTTACAGCCTCCCTCTGAGCTTTGATCTCTTTTCAGACAGCAGGGGTCCTAACAAATCAAGCTTTTCATGTTTCACTCAGTTTTACTCTCTTTCGCTTCACCATTCACACTCGAACTCCAAAGAGGATGGATAAAATATTGTCTTTTTCTGAAGCAATTAATAATCAGCAGCTGACAGGATTGAAGTGGGTATTATCCCTTACAAGCAGCATTTTAAGATTGACTGCAGGGAGGATACTGGAGAAAGAGATGAATTATTTATTTAACTTTTTAGTTGTTTACTTCGCTGTTTATGAACTTTACTAGTCATCTGTGCATAAGGCTTCATAGGTATATACACGTTTGGAAATGTACTGAAATGTCCACCTGGGTATGAAATAGTATAAACTGCTAGTTGTCACATGAGAGAAAGCTAAAACTACTAAACATGGCTAAATGCCTTATTTTGTCCCAATTTGACATGTTGAATATGGTTTGGTCTAAGTTCATGTTGTCGGTCCCGTTGGTGCCAGCAAGGTCAAACTCCAACTTGCTCTCCCATTGCTTGCCCTTAATCTATTCTTTTCAGTGAACCAAAAGCCCTCCTGACATCAAGAATGATGATTGAGATTATTTCAAACACTTTTTTTTTTTTTTTTTGGCCAGGATTCAAAAAGGAGTTAGGAAGAGAGAAATGACAAAATTGCGCAGCAGTGTGTACGAGGAATTAGGCCTCCCCCCACCACCCTTCCTTCTTTGGTTTGGAATCCCCGATTGTGAAAGAATGATAAATTTACTTCAAAGTTTAAAAAAATTAAGCCATCAGCTCAAAATCATAGGAGAAAAGAAATTGTACAGAACATAGCACTTTCACATTCTGTAAGTGAGGGGGCAATCTCAAAGGTAACTTTTGTGATCTAAAGAAAAACTACCTTAGGCGAACTTCTCTATTTTACAGAGGTCAAGATTGGGCGGGAAAGCTGTTCAGTGAATAGAATACGGTTGAATTAACTGAGACAGTTACTACAAACAGTGGGGTCTGACTTATTCTGTGGGATGGAAAATTTGAAATAGGTGCTTTCTTGAATAGGGTTAATCACTCTCTTGAAATTATGAAATGTATCCTTTACGGCTAAAGTGCAAATCTTTTTTTTTTTTTTAAATCGCTTTGTAATTGTTATGTTTCTTCGTATCTCTTTGATCTGCCTTTCTAGTTAGCTTTTTTCCTTTCTTTTTTTTTGTCCCCTGATAAATGTTTTCGTCGTTTAGAGAAAGGTTTACAGCCTGTTTCTCAGGGTATGATCACTACTGTCTACAGATTTCATCCACAGAACTGACCTTCTTGCAGGTGGCTGGCACCCAGCAGGAGAGCCTTATTAAGGCCACGATAGGGAATCAGAAGGTCCAAACAGAACTTGACAGCTGCCTTGCTCTCATTCCATATTGAAATTATGTCAGTTATGGTCGAAATAGTGCCTAGGGAGGAAGGAATTTATAGACGTGCTAAGGGTGGGGGAGATCTAGAAAAAGTTGCCAAGAATTAGGGAATAGATGAAATCAAAGAGTTAATTCAATAGCACATGTGAGTGCCCAGACAGAGTCCTACTAAAATCAGAAGTGTGTAGAAAAGGGTGGGAACCTTCATAACCCTGTAATTTGTTTCAGTGGAGTAGAGCATCAGAATTAGATAGTAAAATAAAACGAAAACTGAATGTCAGGGAACAGATGCAAGCAAGCCCTCTAATTAAATGCTCATTTTCTTCCTTTCAAGCTTTATCTGCGTCAACATTCAATTTCACTCTTTAGAGCTCAGCACCATCTCCTCCATATGCAAGTTCAATTGTAATATAAATGTCTTACGTGGGAGTGTGTACAATGTTTATTACTTGAAGTGGAAATAGTGACACAGTGGCATCACAGAGCTCGGGAAACTCGGAAAAGTTAGATCTTGTTTATTGGTTGTTAACTTGCACACCAGAAAACATTTTAAATTGACTTTTTTTTCTCCTTTTAAAAATTGGTATGTTTTTTAAGGCCACTTAAAGCCAAACTCAAGACACTGAAACTTTGAACAGGAAAAATAATCCAAGATCCAAAAGTAAAAAAAAAAAATTAGCTTCATGAAGTTTCCCCTAATCCCTCCGAACTATCTATAACTTTTTGTTCAGTTCTTACCATCTTGCAGGTGGCTGGTACCCAAGAGGAGGGCCTTATTAAGGTCACAATAAGAAGTCGGAAGGGTCAAAGTGCTTTGGATAGTAGCCTTAAAATGAACACTTTTATTAAACAAATAAATAAAATCTATAAAAGATAGATAAATTACAATTATTCAATAAATCATTAATTTATTATAATTAAGCACATGAATACCTACAATTTTAAAAATGGTAAGTATTTGCAAAAAACATGGACCTTAAATTTATTATGCTAAATGAAATAGGTCAGACAAAGACAAATACTGTATGGTCTCACTTACATATGAAATCTATAAAATAAAACAAGAAAAAAATAGCCAAACTCATAGAAAAAGAGATCCGATTTGTGGTTACCAGATGTGAGAGTGGGGGAGGGGAAACTGGAGGAAGAAGATTCAAAAGGTACAAACTTCCCATATAAGATAAATAAGTGCTGTATAGTATATTCAAAAATTGGTAAGAGAATAGATCTCAAGAATTCTTATCACAAGAAAAAGAAAAAAAGTTTTTTGTATCCGTATGAGATGGTGAATATTAACTAAAACTATTGCAGTAATCATTTTACAATATATGTAAGTCAAGTGATTACGCCGTACACCTTAAACTTATACAGTGATGTATGTCTATTATAGCTCAATAAAACTAGAATAAAATAAAAAGTATATAAAATAAAAGAACCAGTAAATATGTAAACACTAAAAATTAATTTTAAATTTAAAATGGCAAGTAAATAAATAAGTATCTAAATAAATATATGTATGTGTGTATGTATCTATGTATGAACAGTTTCTGAATTCAAAAAAATGTCTATAAAATAACGTGAAGTAAGGTACATATAATACTCTGGAAGTGAGGATGGAAAATTTCTGTTTTTAAAGAGCTTGTTAACCTCCTTCCCTCAAAAAATAAATAAATAAAATAAATAAGAAAAAGAGGATGAAAAAGAGAGGAGAGGGAACAAATCGTTGTAGCCCCGACTTGGTGCATGCCTCTGGCTATTCCCCGTGCCACAGGCCTCCCAGGGCTCAGAGTAGATAAGGCAGGGATCAAGGCCTCAGAGACTCCAGCTGCTGCTGGCCCTATTCGGTCAAGTTCGCTGTACCTTGATTTTCTTATCTAGGAAAGGAGGATTACAAAATGCTTGCTATCCATGGCTACTGTTATAGGGCTTTAAAAATAGTAATTACTATTTCAGTGTAAATTTCTTTATTATATTGATAAATATAGTTGTTGCTTTTATGACTCGAGCTGAGTTGGTGTCTATGAAAATTGTTTTTTAATCAGAGGTGCTGCTTTCGCTTTGATTCTAGGATGAGATGCAACCAGTGGGTATAAGACATTTTCAGAAGAACCAACCCAGGGGCTGCTGCAGCAAGTAGGGAGTCAGGAGCTCTGAAGTGGAGGACTTTGGGCAGCGTGTAGGTCAAAAACACCAGAGAGTGCTACCCAGCAATGGAAAGGAATGCAAAAAAAGAATGAGTAGAATGTGACAGAGACAAAAATTAGCCTATACTCCATACTTATGCTGAGTAGTGACTTATGTGCCTCTAAGAATCTATTTTGGGGTACCGAATATTATACCTGGGTCCAAAACCCTTCAATGTACTCTCTGTCAGCTTCCAGGTGAAGTTCAAATTCTTCAGCACAATCCTGCACACAATCTGTCTTCTGCCATCCATGATCTTTATTGCTCATTGCTCCTCTCTTGAAGCTAGTGACCCAGCCATCCCAAACTCCTTGACATACATGGCTGCCCCACTCAACCTCTTCCTTCAACCTGAGTCTACTCTCCCTTCACTATTTATATTGTAGCCCTTATTCTGTACTGCTGTCTTCTATTTGCCTAATGTTTCCTTTTGACAAGAATCTACCATGTTTCCTTAAGTCCAAGGATGATATCATTTTTCTCTATATTTGCAAGTCACAGTGCAGTGGCTTGCAGGTGTCAGTTGTAGAAACAGAAACCTTTTCTTTTTTTTTTTTCTTAATAAGAAAATGCCACACGAGAGTAAAGAAATGTGGGGAGTTGATATATCTTTATAATATAAAGAGCGTATTTATGAATTATTATAACTCAAACCTTCATACTGTCTAGTGGTTTAACCATAGTTTCTTCCCTTACATTTTCAATATGAAAGTTCATTTTTTATAGGAAAAGCTCAATGCTTATAAACATTTAAATTTAACTTCTTGGCTAACCCATTTATCACCTAGCCTCTGTACTTCTACCTACATTTGAAACCAGGACATATTTCTGCAGCAATCTATGAACCAGCTTATCTGTTGCACTTAAAAGTGTTTTTATAGGAAACAACTAAACATAAATAATAAATAGTGAAGTACATTTTACTCTTCCATCAGGATATTAATTCACTCTCCAGTTCCTATGTAATGTATCAGGTGTACAAGTCTAGACTCATTTAGATTAGAAGTAGCCCAGAATGTGGATCAGACACGTATTTATCATCTTGATTTATTAAGGAGCGGCAGTAAAATGATACTAATTAAGTGTCTATGCCTTATTTTTGAGACCGTCGTTGCTTTTGGAACAAGCATAAATGTAAGGAAAGGAAAAGGCAGGATATTTGAATGCATTAAATCTCTATCATAAAAACAATGTTCTCTTACATTTCCCTACAACCTACACAAAGAGCTGAATATAGTAGACATTCCTCTAAAACATTTTTGTGGCATTATTTATACCATTTCGAATTACTTAGCCAGTGGTTCCTTAGTGTCTTTAGCCTGCTAAGCTCTGTGCTTGGTTTGCAGAGCTCCCGTTATCAAGTTCTCTTTCATTAACAATTTTTTTTTTTTAATTGAAGTGGTATAAATACTCACATGCAACGAAAAGGGAAGCATCCTATATGCTTTTAAAAATACTGTTGTTCTTCAGACTTTCTGTAGAAATCATATATTCTGCCTTTATCAACTAGAGGCAGAGCAACTATAACTAAATCTTCTTTTTTTTTTTTTTAAAGATTAACCAGAAGCCGTTAGAGTTGAAGGTCAGTTTCTTCATTAACATTACCTGGAAAACTCAGATAAAAATAAATGTAATTCCTTTGGATCCGTTGTGACAATAAAATATATCGATAAAATGAAGGAAATAGTTTCAATAAGTTTAGAGTAGGTAATTCTAGAGG
>NW_011888873.1:4781414-4787562 GCF_000151845.1 Pteropus vampyrus | reverse complement strand
GAGGACTTTGGGCAGCGTGTAGGTCAAAAACACCAGAGAGTGCTACCCAGCAATGGAAAGGAATGCAAAAAAAGAATGAGTAGAATGTGACAGAGACAAAAATTAGCCTATACTCCATACTTATGCTGAGTAGTGACTTATGTGCCTCTAAGAATCTATTTTGGGGTACCGAATATTATACCTGGGTCCAAAACCCTTCAATGTACTCTCTGTCAGCTTCCAGGTGAAGTTCAAATTCTTCAGCACAATCCTGCACACAATCTGTCTTCTGCCATCCATGATCTTTATTGCTCATTGCTCCTCTCTTGAAGCTAGTGACCCAGCCATCCCAAACTCCTTGACATACATGGCTGCCCCACTCAACCTCTTCCTTCAACCTGAGTCTACTCTCCCTTCACTATTTATATTGTAGCCCTTATTCTGTACTGCTGTCTTCTATTTGCCTAATGTTTCCTTTTGACAAGAATCTACCATGTTTCCTTAAGTCCAAGGATGATATCATTTTTCTCTATATTTGCAAGTCACAGTGCAGTGGCTTGCAGGTGTCAGTTGTAGAAACAGAAACCTTTTCTTTTTTTTTTTTCTTAATAAGAAAATGCCACACGAGAGTAAAGAAATGTGGGGAGTTGATATATCTTTATAATATAAAGAGCGTATTTATGAATTATTATAACTCAAACCTTCATACTGTCTAGTGGTTTAACCATAGTTTCTTCCCTTACATTTTCAATATGAAAGTTCATTTTTTATAGGAAAAGCTCAATGCTTATAAACATTTAAATTTAACTTCTTGGCTAACCCATTTATCACCTAGCCTCTGTACTTCTACCTACATTTGAAACCAGGACATATTTCTGCAGCAATCTATGAACCAGCTTATCTGTTGCACTTAAAAGTGTTTTTATAGGAAACAACTAAACATAAATAATAAATAGTGAAGTACATTTTACTCTTCCATCAGGATATTAATTCACTCTCCAGTTCCTATGTAATGTATCAGGTGTACAAGTCTAGACTCATTTAGATTAGAAGTAGCCCAGAATGTGGATCAGACACGTATTTATCATCTTGATTTATTAAGGAGCGGCAGTAAAATGATACTAATTAAGTGTCTATGCCTTATTTTTGAGACCGTCGTTGCTTTTGGAACAAGCATAAATGTAAGGAAAGGAAAAGGCAGGATATTTGAATGCATTAAATCTCTATCATAAAAACAATGTTCTCTTACATTTCCCTACAACCTACACAAAGAGCTGAATATAGTAGACATTCCTCTAAAACATTTTTGTGGCATTATTTATACCATTTCGAATTACTTAGCCAGTGGTTCCTTAGTGTCTTTAGCCTGCTAAGCTCTGTGCTTGGTTTGCAGAGCTCCCGTTATCAAGTTCTCTTTCATTAACAATTTTTTTTTTTAATTGAAGTGGTATAAATACTCACATGCAACGAAAAGGGAAGCATCCTATATGCTTTTAAAAATACTGTTGTTCTTCAGACTTTCTGTAGAAATCATATATTCTGCCTTTATCAACTAGAGGCAGAGCAACTATAACTAAATCTTCTTTTTTTTTTTTTTAAAGATTAACCAGAAGCCGTTAGAGTTGAAGGTCAGTTTCTTCATTAACATTACCTGGAAAACTCAGATAAAAATAAATGTAATTCCTTTGGATCCGTTGTGACAATAAAATATATCGATAAAATGAAGGAAATAGTTTCAATAAGTTTAAAGTAGGTAATTCTAGAGGTGGAGAATGGGAGAGCTTTTCATTGCAAACTCTCACCTAATTAAAAAAAAAAATACAATAAATAACCTCAAACTTCTGCTTCCATCCTATCCATAAAATGAAAAGCAACAATAAAAAATAATTAAGCTTAAATAAAAAGAAAAAATTCCAATAGTTATAAATTAGTGAAGATTTTAGTAGGATGTCCTCCCTGCATCTTATCCCGTTGCTTGCTTGCTTGCTCTATTATTGTTCCTGTTTAAAGTTCATACTCTTGAAACATATCTTAAGTACAACAACCTACAAAGTAGTCACAAGAGGCAGGCTAGCTATTGGTAAGTGGGCAGTTCAGACTGCAGCATTAAGCAAGTTTTCTTTTTTCTTTTTTTCTTTTCCTTTTAGAGAATAATACAGAGCTGACTTAAAATAAGTTTATTAGAAAATAATTTTTAGCATCAACTAGGAATTTATATACATGTATTTTTAAATGGAATAAAGAAATACCATAAGTACACCAACAGTAATTCTGTCAATCCATAATAAGTGATATATCCTTCAGTTGCAATCGGATACAAGAAATCACAGTTCGGAAAACAGTAAACATTCTTACTACTTTAAAAACCTGACCCGGATAAAGTTCTTGAAAATAAGGGTTTTGCTCTCATTTTCAACTGAGATCATTTCTCCACCAGTGGTGTATGTTTCTGTGAGGATATAAGATTTGTAATTCTCTTTTTGAAATTGTAGTGGCAGCAAAATTTTTCTTCATTTAAAGCTTTGGTTCACTCACTTATTAGAATCATATTAAAAATTCCAGGTTCAGAAGAAAGGTTGTCATATATTCAGAGCATTTAACTTCTTTCATCAGCTCAGTCTAATCTGTACTTTTGCTATAAATTTTCTTATAGAAAATATGAAATATTATTAGTAGCAAATGGTTATATTTCTCCCTTGAATTAAAAAAAAAATCTTAGATTTTCTATGTATGGAATAGTTTTACATTAGATCTTGGCTCTGCAAAAATTTGTGAAAAGGCAATGTTTTGAAACTGTATATTGTGTAACACTTCTAGAGGCAGCATGAGCAGATGTGTTGGAAGTGAGGTGGGGGCTTCTGGCCCGATCTGCCTCCTCTGGCCTGTCAAGCATGGCTGTCATTGATGGCTAGGGGGTCCTCAGTGCCGTTATTACTTATAACAAAATCTAAGAAAGCAACAAAATGATTTGCTTACAAAGGCTAAACCCGCATTTTGGAATGTAAATGAAAGGTAATTTACCAAACATCCTGACATTTCTCAGTGCAAAACTGCATCTGGTAGACAGCAGGGAGAACTGAGGGGTGAACATTGAGAGTAAATTCCAGGCAACACACTAGACACTTCTTATGTGTTATGGCACCACTTTGGAACAGACCTGTGAGACAGGTTTTGGAAATTCCCATTTTATAGATCAAGTAACTGAGGCCAAGAGGAGTTATGTGACTTCCACCAAGGATTCATACCATTAATAAATAAGTGGTGGAGCCAAGGCTGAAGTTCAAGTCAGATTTTTGTTAAAACCAACACTTGTTCAATTGTGTGACACTTTCATAAGCATAACTATACACAAGCAACTTTATATAATACGCAGTGTGGCTCAGACATAAAGTTCCAGTTCTTTTTTAATAAAAAGTGTGTGAGAATAGAATTTTTAGCTAAAGTGATTAGAGAATTGCCTGTGTTCTCTCCTGGCCCTCTTTTTTCTACTCATAGGGCCCGCATTCTGCCATATGTTTCTCTTTGCCCTAGTCATTGCAACTGGGTTGAGCTAGGCTAGAATTGTCCTTTCTTGCATTAGAGTTTGTAGCATTAACTGCACATAATTGTCCTTATTTGCTCAGCACCCACACTTTAAGCAAGAAGTTCTTATCAGGTATATTTCTAGGACTCTTCCCCAATATGCTTTGAAAATATCTGTTAAGAATAACCCAGGAAAGTCCTCTCTTTAGCTCTTGGCTCTCCCATGTTTTCTGTTTGCTGCCTCTGTGTTCTGCTCCATTATCATAGTACAGTCTCCACAGAAATAGTAACAAGGAGCTTTTTCTCCCAGTTTTACTGAAATATAATTGACAAAGAGCAGTGTGTGTTTTAGGTGTACAATGTGATGAATTAAAAATATATATATTTCAAAATGATTACCACAATAAAGTGAGTTAACATCCATCACTTCACATAGTTAACAAAATTTCATTTCCTTACATTGCTAGATCATTTGGTAGTTCTATTTTAATTTTTTGAAGAAGTGCCATACTGTTTTTTTTATAGTGGCTGCACCAATTTACATTCCAACCAACAATACACAAGGGTTCCCTTTTCTCCACATCCTTTCCAATATTTGGTATCATTTATTTTTTTGATAATAATCATTCTAAAAGGTATGAGATGGTATCTCATTATGGTTTTGATTTACATTTTCCTAATAATTAGTGACGGTGAGCTATTTTTCATGTACCTGTTGGCCATGGTAAAGGTGTTTATTTAGTCCCTCTGTCCTAAAAAGACACGAGGGCAGGGGGGCTTTTATATGCACTCCCAAATTGTGGTTGGGATTGAAAATTGTTATCTCCAATCCACTCTTTAAAATATGAGTGTCATGACACTTCTGTAACACTGTTAAATATCCTTTTCCTGCAGTAACTCAATGGTTTTGCACATTTTCATTTCTTTCTCAATGTTTGCATATAGCAAGATGAAGAAATTATTCTGAATCTTACAAAGAAAGAGTTAAGATTAAGGGAATCATTTCTGGGTCTTTCTCTACACAATTGGAGCCTCCGATTCTCCACAAGTGTCAGTCTTGAGCTTGCAAATCTTAGAGTAATTCTGAAAATTGATCTGTGCTAGAGCATCTCGAAGAAAATTTATCAGGTCCCAGGCCAGAGACCATGCTGGTTGGAAACCAGGCATCATGAACCTTCAGGTCTCTGCTTTTAGACTAGAGAAAACCTATTTGTTCCTGGATGCTAAGGTTATAACCAACCTTCCTTAACCTGAATATGCCACCTCCACAACTGTCTCTGACTGTGTCCAGTCTTCCCAGGTTTCTTCATGCTCATCATGCTCGCTTAAAATCATGTGCTTAGATCCTCCACATCAGGACCATGGCTAGGGTAAGGTGAGTGAGACAATGATCTGAGGCACAGAATTTAAGGGGTACCCAAAAAAGTTAGTAATCAAAATAAATCATATATTAAAGCAACAGTTTAAAAATTAAAAAATAATTAAGAAACATCTATGATATAAAATTTTTAATTATAAAATATAAAAATTTTAAATAAACACGGGATCACTATTACTGATTCCCACTCCTCAGGCTCCCATACGGCTTCAGCCCTGTGTTGTTCCAGATCAGTGCACACCTAGGATCCCATCTCACGTGATAATAAGGACAGAGACTGACCTTATTATTTAGACCAGTCCCCTAAATAATAATACTTATGAATATTTATGGGCCTCTTAGTATATACCACATTATATGTATTATTTCATTTAACATCTTGAAGTAGATATTACTATTATCTCTATTTCACAGATAAGGAAACTGAGTCCCAAACCACTTAATAAGTGACAGATTCAAATATCCACAGCCTGACCCCAGAGGTCCTGCACTCAACCACTACCATAATTTGTACTGACTCCCCATGCAATCGTTTTAAGCCTCCTTAAAATCCTGATTCTGTCCTCTCCTTTGTACACTTCCATGTATTCAATAGCCAATATGTTACTGTTATATTCTTAACAAATGAAACAGGATCGAAACTTGAAAAGTGGAGAAAATCGAAAACAATTCTTAGGGTCAATAAGAGACGGAGGGGGAGACAATATTGTTTTCAAACAAGATGATTAGGCCATTTCAACTCATGACCCATTTGCTTATTTCATATGGAATTTATATTATCTTACTCAACCGTCAGCATCTCGAATCGTATATATAGTGCCTATGTTTTTCTGAATCATTCATCTTTTCTAAAGTTACATAAAACTCCTATCAGGGAAGGAGATGCCCCAGAGCATGGAGAGTAGGTACCCACACGTACTCATATAAGGTGGGGGCACCCGGAGATTGTGTTAAGTTTCCAAGAGTGCGTAAAAGTTACCCTCGGCCGCGCAGATCAAAGCTGCACCTCTGCAAAATGCTTTTGTTACCCATTATTAGAGAAATGCTACAGAGCTCAGGATATTATTAACAAAAACGCTTTCATTTCATGCATGTCTATTTTAGAGTTTATTCCCTTGACACATTCCAATTGTCTTACAATTGGTTTGTTCATTTATTTTCCAATAACCAGAATGCTGCCTCCACTTCACAACTATTGTATAATAGTGCTGATGTCTAAACCACAGGGAAAAGCCTGAATGGTCCGCATACACTAGCCTGTGCACTAAA
>NW_011888873.1:4775479-4780274 GCF_000151845.1 Pteropus vampyrus | reverse complement strand
TACATGTTTAACACAGAAGGAAAGCAAATATTTGCTAGCTTTGACAAAGGAGACTTGCAGCAGCTATTTAGACTGGAAATCTGTAGCTAGGCAAGCACATCCAGTGGTAAACCACCTCCTTACTGTGAAAACTTATTGTACCAGCAGGATATGAGAAGAGAAAACAACAATGAAAGTGAAAGCGAAAAGTCAAATGAAAACAGAGTGAGGCAGAGACCGTGTGGTGCTCTACGTTTTAAAATGTGTGTTTGGACACTGTGTAATGTAACTTAATTATAAATGAAAATTTTTAAACGTATATTTACTCTTTCCTTTCTGAAAATATAATTTATTAAAGCACCATTGTAGCTTTTCTTAAGATTAGTATAAATCAGTTTTACACTAAAATTGGTCTCCTTTATTCCCTTCGTTCATCTATTATCTCTGTCAAAAGACATGTGTTTTATTTCCCATTACTGTTTGCACCAAAACAAAACACGCATATAACTTTAAAGATAAAAATAGTATAAATATTATTTCAAAGGTTTTAGAAACACATACTATTGTGTTGAGTTAAATAAACTGTTCATTGATAGCGATGGTGATTTAAATAATTTTATGCTTATAGGTAATATGTTACATCATTTTACTGTGTTCAATTGTTTTCATACTTAAGGATTTAAGATAGTCATTACTTTTAAAGTAATATATTAATAGTTTTTTTGGATAATTTGTTCTGCATGGAGGAGGAGTGTTAGGCACTGAATTTCCTGTGCTGGTGCCTCTTAACCATAAAAGTCTAAAAAATAGAAATACCACAATAAGCAGAGGCTGTTGGAGAGCAAACCTCAGTGGGGGAAGTTTAGCAAAGACTCTAGGATTCAAACACAGAGAGTGTTCGTATGACTCATTTCGCACATGAAAGCTTTAGAATTGCTCACGTCAGAATTTCTGTTTTAGTTTTCCGCGTATGTATCGATAAACACCCACCTGGCTGGCAATCGGGCCCATGAGGCTGCCTGTACTGACGTTCATTCTAGGTCTGGGTCAGCAAACAAAGCCTTAAGCTTTTCTACAATATGGTGGTAACACTCACAATCTTCTGCTCTTTTCAAGCTTTGCCATCCTTAGGTCGATAAACTCTAAGGAATCATAAAGGCCTTAAATTCCTTACTTGTAAACAGCCTTATCATTTGCTGTGGTACTGACACACCACTTCTGCACAATGCAGCAACAGCCTCCGCCAGGCAAAGCCGTGCTGCGCTGGCAAAAGGGCGAAAATGCTGATGTGCTTCCTTCTGCTAGATTTATGGCCTGCACTTTGGAATATTTCCATCTACATGATACTGCTGTCACCCCTCCACCTTTGCAACTGTCCGAGGGTATCCGCGTGTGCGTGTGTGTGTCTGTGTGTATGCATACACAAACATAGCTAAAGAGAGAGAAAGAAATGAGAGTAAGAGACTATTTTGTGGTAGGATTAAACAAATAACTATGCACAAAGCAAAGCAAAACAAAAACCCACATTTTTTGTAAGAAAACGAAAAGGAAAATTGCTTAAGTAGCTTTATCCAAAAAAGCAAAAACGACTTTCAGGATATAAAAGAGTGATAGAGATTAAAAATTGATCCTTAAAGAGAAAAAGAAAACTTTTTTTAACAGATGGAGTATTCTCTGTTAATATTCACCTAATGAAAATTATCATATCAAAAATATGGGCCACTCCAAATGCAGGTGTAGACTTGTCAGTCCAGGTTGAACACTAAACAATTTCATGACCCCAGAAGTCTCAAGCATCTGCATGTTCTACCTGAATTAATCGCGGGATATACATGAAAAGTCAGTCATCAATCATCATTAATTATCTGTTCAACTGACGTCTGTACTTTCTTACCCTTTAATCTTCATTAACATGTAGGAGAGAGAAAATCTCAGAAGAGCATGCCACATGTGTTTCTGTGTTGCACATATGTCTCTCCAGAACACTCAACCTCTCAGAAAAATAGCTCTCCTCAATGGGAAGCCGATACCACCAGAGCTTTTGCTGTGAATGCTTCAGATTAAATGAAAAGGCTCAATTTGAGCAGCCATGAGCCAACACAAGATTCAGCTCTTTGCTGCTGAGACCTGGTGCTCTGTCGCTTGAGCACCTTCTGAAGCACTTGATCCGTGTCCTGTAAGACTCACTGCGGATTGCATCCGTGCATCCTGGAGGAGCACCACAGTTTCTCCACTCCACATGTGTTTCTCCTACTCTTTGTTATGAGCTGTTCTGAGCAAAAATAACTCTTACGAATGCCATTAGCTTCTTTTAATTCTTATTAAATATATAAGCTTTGTAAGTGCTGTCTGGTGTATAAAATTTGCTTGCAGTTGGGGTCCTGGAAATAGTTTACTCATAAAGGGGCAGGTAAATGCAAAGCTATTTTGCTGAGCCATGTAATGAATGATAGATTTGATGCAGAAGTTTCCCATTTTGTTTTGTATCATTTCTTCTACCGAAGGATGTAGATGCCAACGGCATGTGTAATTGTAACTCAGTGACAAAAGGTTGTATAGTATACAGCAGCATCCTTAAACGCTGGAACTACTTGGACTAGGACCATCTCCATGGCTAAACTAGTCTCTGACTAAACTGGAAGCTGCGTTGTCTTGAAGCATTTGACAGCTTCACTTACAGCTTTCCTCCCTCATTCCGCATGTCAGTCATTACTAAGGAACTATGAAATGGCCCACCAATCCCACATCTGCTGAGGTAACTTGAGGAGTTAATGTGGGAAGAGTATATTGCTCAGGCTAGGTGCTATTTCCAAGGAAAATATATCATTATACTTGAAATGTCAGTATGTCATATTTGACATGATTTTACATCAAAAAGAGGGTCTTGCAAAAATCCTAACGGTATTCTTTAAAAAGCTTGACAACATTTTGTGCTTATACACATAGCCGAAGAATGAGATTATTTTTATTATCTGTTCTCAAGCTTTTAAAATGTTCTGATGTGATTAGAGTAATCTTAGGAAAATTATTCTGTTGCACCCTGATTAGTTGAGCTAATCTTCCCGAAAAGGCCTCCAACCTTTTCTCTAAACATCTCTTTTAAAAATGGTAATTATTAGAAAAATAGTTGCAGTATATCTTTCAATAGTGACAGAAATGTGAAGACTCAATATTTCTTGCAGCACTGAACTGGTATTAGAAAACCAGTCAATTCGAAGAGATAGATAAACACATTCAGAGGCTGTTCTTCTGTCTGGCTACTTGTGGTCTCTGATTACAGTGCAGGGGTGGTTTTCAGAACTGTTTCAAAGGCAAGGTGAATACTGAAGCGAGATGGGTGGAAGGGGCAGGGAGAGTGAAAGGACCAGAAATAAAAACGCACCTCTGATTCTGTTGTAAATGCTATCTTATTGAATAAGTCTGCATCCTTAGAAATGGAATTTTACATTCTCTGCACGGTATTCTTCTTCAGTCAGTTCTGGAACTTGGTTTGCCTATTCCCAAATGTCCTTGGCTTGCCACTTCTATAGTAAATTGATAAACTAGCATCTAAATGTGTTCCTTAAAGCAAGCTCTAACTCAGAGGAGAGTACGATGTTCTTCTCCCAAGGATCAGATATCTTCACAGAGGTCCCCTATGCACCACAAAGTAGTTTTAACCTTCAAAAGCATCAGCATCCTTTGGTGTACTTAGAGCAAAGCTATATAGAATAACATCCTACAGGATTCAAACAGTAGCATACAAGAGCTCAATCATCTCTGAAGAGCTTTCATTTGACAAAAAAGGGAAAAGGAAACAGGTCTTTGTTGGTTTCCCTTTTTCTAAGAAACAAAAGACACTTCAATTCTCTCTTCTTTTTTCTTCTCCATAATTACACTCCCAGAATTCTACAAGGTTTTCTGCTATAGAAGACAAGGGTCACAGCTCCTTTGTCATCCACAAAACACTAACCTTTTTAAAATCATGCAAATTTTTCTTTATAAAGATTCACCTGTGAAAATGTAGGGGAATGGTACTTATAGTCATCCCCATGGTTTTTTTGGTTTTAGGAGTCTGGAATATTTTTTTCATTTCTACTTTACAAATATGAACCTAAGTGGGACTGTGACTCACCAAATATGTTAAATAAACTAGCGGCTCATTTCTTAGTGGACTTGTTAAGGAAAAACTTCTATACCAGGCAAACATCTTTAGCAAATACATACACTGTTAGAATTGAGAGGAATGATATAAAAGGAGAAAAAAATAAACTCAACATTCCCTTACTCCTCTTTGGGATGAAGGCATAAGTCTGCAGTCAGCTGTAGTATTTGCCCTGATTTAACTATCAGTAAAGAGGCTATTTGATTAATCGGTTCCTAGCAGGGTTTATGCATTAAATTTACTTTTACAAAATCCAAAAGTTATTCTTATCCATATCTCTCAGTTTGACTGATTAATTATCTATGGTTCCCCAGCACATAGCATGATCACAGCAATGTTCTTGGAGATATAATCATCAAAGAGCATCCCTTGGTTAGGGTGGTACATGAGAAGGGCATAAATAATGAAACAGAACAGGGGCCATTAATTCGTTCTGTTTTGTTTTCAGTGCTTGAAGCTTGGTTTACCAGGTAGGGGGTATATAGAGTGCATGGGAAGTGATGGGGAGGTAAAGAGGAGGGGCTGTGTATCAGAATTTCACACTGTTCCTTTCAGTCAGTCCTTCTCTATGGACCACAAGCCCTAAAGCTCTGGCAAGCCTTGAGGGCTGAGAAGTTCTCATTTTGGCTTGCCAAGCTCTGGGTATTCCTGAGGCACATAATTCTCATTTGG
>NW_011888873.1:4772593-4775429 GCF_000151845.1 Pteropus vampyrus | reverse complement strand
GTTCTGATGTGATTAGAGTAATCTTAGGAAAATTATTCTGTTGCACCCTGATTAGTTGAGCTAATCTTCCCGAAAAGGCCTCCAACCTTTTCTCTAAACATCTCTTTTAAAAATGGTAATTATTAGAAAAATAGTTGCAGTATATCTTTCAATAGTGACAGAAATGTGAAGACTCAATATTTCTTGCAGCACTGAACTGGTATTAGAAAACCAGTCAATTCGAAGAGATAGATAAACACAATCAGAGGCTGTTCTTCTATCTGGCTACTTGTGGTCTCTGATTACAGTGCAGGGGTGGTTTTCAGAACTATGTTTCAAAGGCAAGGTGAATACTGAAGCGAGATGGGTGGAAGGGGCAGGGAGAGTGAAAGGACCAGAAATAAAAACGCACCTCTGATTCTGTTGTAAATGCTATCTTATTGAATAAGTCTGCATCCTTAGAAATGGAATTTTACATTCTCTGCACGGTATTCTTCTTCAGTCAGTTCTGGAACTTGGTTTGCCTATTCCCAAATGTCCTTGGCTTGCCACTTCTATAGTAAATTGATAAACTAGCATCTAAATGTGTTCCTTAAAGCAAGCTCTAACTCAGAGGAGAGTACGATGTTCTTCTCCCAAGGATCAGATATCTTCACAGAGGTCCCCTATGCACCACAAAGTAGTTTTAACCTTCAAAAGCATCAGCATCCTTTGGTGTACTTAGAGCAAAGCTATATAGAATAACATCCTACAGGATTCAAACAGTAGCATACAAGAGCTCAATCATCTCTGAAGAGCTTTCATTTGACAAAAAAGGGAAAAGGAAACAGGTCTTTGTTGGTTTCCCTTTTTCTAAGAAACAAAAGACACTTCAATTCTCTCTTCTTTTTTCTTCTCCATAATTACACTCCCAGAATTCTACAAGGTTTTCTGCTATAGAAGACAAGGGTCACAGCTCCTTTGTCATCCACAAAACACTAACCTTTTTAAAATCATGCAAATTTTTCTTTATAAAGATTCACCTGTGAAAATGTAGGGGAATGGTACTTATAGTCATCCCCATGGTTTTTTTGGTTTTAGGAGTCTGGAATATTTTTTTCATTTCTACTTTACAAATATGAACCTAAGTGGGACTGTGACTCACCAAATATGTTAAATAAACTAGCGGCTCATTTCTTAGTGGACTTGTTAAGGAAAAACTTCTATACCAGGCAAACATCTTTAGCAAATACATACACTGTTAGAATTGAGAGGAATGATATAAAAGGAGAAAAAAATAAACTCAACATTCCCTTACTCCTCTTTGGGATGAAGGCATAAGTCTGCAGTCAGCTGTAGTATTTGCCCTGATTTAACTATCAGTAAAGAGGCTATTTGATTAATCGGTTCCTAGCAGGGTTTATGCATTAAATTTACTTTTACAAAATCCAAAAGTTATTCTTATCCATATCTCTCAGTTTGACTGATTAATTATCTATGGTTCCCCAGCACATAGCATGATCACAGCAATGTTCTTGGAGATATAATCATCAAAGAGCATCCCTTGGTTAGGGTGGTACATGAGAAGGGCATAAATAATGAAACAGAACAGGGGCCATTAATTCGTTCTGTTTTGTTTTCAGTGCTTGAAGCTTGGTTTACCAGGTAGGGGGTATATAGAGTGCATGGGAAGTGATGGGGAGGTAAAGAGGAGGGGCTGTGTATCAGAATTTCACACTGTTCCTTTCAGTCAGTCCTTCTCTATGGACCACAAGCCCTAAAGCTCTGGCAAGCCTTGAGGGCTGAGAAGTTCTCATTTTGGCTTGCCAAGCTCTGGGTATTCCTGAGGCACATAATTCTCATTTGGCGCTAAATATGTATTTCTCCAACATCAAATGAAGAGAAGAAATCACTTGGCTATGACTTATGTGGTTTCCATTTTAACTCATTGTTTAATGCAGATTTTTAAGCAGTTGTTGTTTTTTTTTTTTTTTAAATCAAAAGTTTGACATGTTATTGCTAATTACGAATGCGGAAGGACAGAGGGCAAAAATCAAATCTCGCAGAACATAGATGCATTTGACTTTTGATGGGCTTTTAGAGTTGCTAGCTGAGTTCACTTGGAGGACCTCTATTGTCCACAGTTCTTCTTAAGCACTCACTCATATTATATAGCATTTATGTCAAGAAATCCTGACAATTTGATTTTTTCGTAATATCTTTTTGCCCATTTATCTTTTCCTCTGTTTTCATGTTTCTATGATTCGAGCGTTTTCATTCTTTAAACATTTTAGAAGAAAATCGTAGTTGACCAGCAAACTGAATACTGATCTCTTTTTCTCAAATGCAGTAATTCAGGGTTGTGGCCTGGCAGGTCTTTTTACCACAAACTAATGGGAGCAGCTGGGTTAGTGCCCTCAGGCAGAACTGAACGGTGCACAGGGCCACTCCTCACATCTCTCTGTGGGTAATTAAGTGGTACAGTGTTCCAGCCTGCTGAGGAAACGCCAGCCATACTCCAGGGTTGATTTTTTTCTAGTGGAGGAGAGAGCAGCACATAGGTCTTACCCAGATAACATTTAAGTATAGGACATTTGGTAAAGTCACGTTTTCTAGGATCTCTGCATTCAGCTTTTCCAAACAGTTCCAAACCAAAACATTCAATAGCAGCATCACTCTCACAAATGCAAAAAAAACAAAGAAGAATAGAACGTTTCATTGCTATTTTCCTTTGGCTTAATCTTGAATTTAAATGATTGGTCCATTTCCCTCTGGATGGTAATCATTCTTTTAACCTTCTGAGAAAATCTAATTATTTTTGCTTTATAATTTTTAAACAATCTGAAAGTATAAGGAAAAAGAAATCAGTTTTTAAAAC
>NW_011888873.1:4770551-4771988 GCF_000151845.1 Pteropus vampyrus | reverse complement strand
CTAATATAAATATATTATTATTCAGAAGAAAATAATTATTATAAAATAATAATAAAATAAAAATAGCAAAATTAATTAATAATGAAAACATTCAAATTTCTTTCACAAAGAAAATTGCATTTTATATTATGGTACATTTTATTGCAGCCTTTTTAAAATGTAATATATGTACATACACTTGGCATTTTAATCTATAAAGCAATTTGTAGATTACTTTTCATATCATTTAACCTTATAAATACTTATGAATTATATTCTTTAAAAATATAGCTTCAATAATAAACAATATTCTATTGTGTTACTATACCACAATGTATTGAAAAATTACTTATTTTTGTACAGAAAGATTTAAAATAAAGAATCTAGCATGTAAATCCTTATACATATCTCTGATTACCTTTTTTGGAAAAAAAATTTGCATTAATTTGTCAAATGAAAACAACCTCTGATTTTAAATCTACTATTTTCACAAAAATTTTTATATTGGACTTTTATTTTTGGGGCATATATCTTATCTAATATGGTATTTAAAAATAAAGCGATCTAATTTCTACAAAGTATTCATTATAATAAATGACTTCTGGGCCAAATACTAGTATAAAATTATTCTTCTTAGTCTTATAGAAATAACATACTTGTCTCTATAAAAATAAATATTATAAGCTCTACCTTGATAGCTAGCTGAAAAAGGCAACCTCTAGCATAGTGCTAGGCTTTAGGCAAACAAAATTCAAAAGATTTAGAGATAAGAGTTATGACCTTCTCATATAAATATGTCTCACAAAGCCTAGGAAAATCTAAATTACTGAGTTTTTACTGTGTAACAACACTGATAATAGCTAATACTTAATGAATTCTTATTAGTGTCAGGAACTGCTTGAAGTACTTTATATGTATTAAATTGTTTAATTCTCATAGCAATCTTATGAGGTAATTTAAATTGAATGAGAGATGAATCTCCTTTCACAAAGAAAGGAAGTGAGGCTCAGGGATATCAAGTAACTTTTCTGAAGATACCCAACAATATATGGAGAAGGTGGTGTTCCAGCCCAGGAAGTCTTGCTTATAGCACCTGTGCTACCCCCTTCCCCCAGCGTAAGTGTGTTTTCACACTGGAAGTATTGATGCGCCAAGGGCCTGCTCCCTCAGAAAGAAATGACTCTGAAAGGTCTTATGTTTTAAAATGAAATGAAGGGCTTATAACTGAGTGCACACGCACACATACACACACACACACACAACATATGTGTACATATATATATTTGATATAAACATATGTATATGTTTGACTATATGTGAATAATGTAAATATATATTATATTATAGTTATTATATTAATATGTTTAAAGAGCTTTTATTTACATTTTTCTATCTATGAGGAAGGCACATCAGAGCTTACTGAACCCATTTCACACCTGCGAAAACTGGCCTACAGCT
>NW_011888873.1:4765852-4770501 GCF_000151845.1 Pteropus vampyrus | reverse complement strand
GTGTTCCAGCCCAGGAAGTCTTGCTTATAGCACCTGTGCTACCCCCTTCCCCCAGCGTAAGTGTGTTTTCACACTGGAAGTATTGATGCGCCAAGGGCCTGCTCCCTCAGAAAGAAATGACTCTGAAAGGTCTTATGTTTTAAAATGAAATGAAGGGCTTATAACTGAGTGCACACGCACACATACACACACACACACACAACATATGTGTACATATATATATTTGATATAAACATATGTATATGTTTGACTATATGTGAATAATGTAAATATATATTATATTATAGTTATTATATTAATATGTTTAAAGAGCTTTTATTTACATTTTTCTATCTATGAGGAAGGCACATCAGAGCTTACTGAACCCATTTCACACCTGCGAAAACTGGCCTACAGCTGGGAACTAGAAACGAGATATGTAGTCCAGTACTCCTTCTACTCACCTTATACATCACCAATAGAGCTTATCCGAAAGTCTCTGAGGGCATGAACAGAAGTGAAGGAAAAGTAGTAAGGACAAGGAAAAATGATCTGCCTCTATACATGTTTAGATCTTGAAAACAGAAGAGAATGACAGAACTGCTCTCTGAAGGTGATAGTGTAATCTTGACAGATAACAGGGAAGGGGGAAATACTCAATTCATTTTTCACTTCCATTCTCTTAGGTAAGAAGGATTAACTTCAAACAGGAAACTGAGGGAAAATAGAAGTGGATATTGTAAATGCTAAAGGCATAAATCCTTTTGAGAAACAAGAGAAGTTACAACTGACAGCCAAAGATAAATATAATCACATTTGGCGGGGAGTGATTGTTATTAATCTTAGTATCATATAAATTATTTCTAATGACACCAGATAGAAAAACAGGTGCTGTGATAATGTTTCACTTGGAAGTGAAGATACTGCTCACTGACAAGATAACATGAGGCCACAGCATAAAATTTACACTAAGTCCATTCACTGGCCCATTTAACCTCCCTTGTGACCAGGGGCAAATATTGGTGAGGCAGATACTTGGGGCCAGAATTCAGTTGTCATAGTGCTGCATGTATATAGTAGGTGCCTGAAAAATATTTGCTGAATTAAGTAGAATTGGACAGAATGCTTTGATGAGGTTGTCCATGCACAGAAGTTTTCTTTCTATAAAATATAGCCTTGCTACAAGGACTTAAGAAAAAAGACCAGAGTCACTCAGAATTTGTCATGAAACAACAAAAAAATCATAATTAGAATTAGGACATATACAAAAACATCTTGATATCACGAAGACTTGCTCTTCTCTTAATACTCTGATCTTGGTAAACTAGAATAACTGTGTACAATTATAGTTTAATTTATGCTCCAAATGAAAAAGTAATTTTTAAAAGCAGCATTGTAAGCATCAGAGAAAAGGCATATTAAACTATTATTTCTTTCTCAGTGATCATAAAGACATGCATTCTGAAATCTGAACAGCTAGATGCTTAAAAGCCCTACACATGTGGTAATAAATAAGATGAATGAATAATTGAAATTTTGCATATGTGGCACCAATAGATTAATTTTTACAAGAGAACTTATTTCCAGTAATGATCTTAGGAAGTGATCTCTCATTAGTAGCTGTCAGTGAATGGAGGAGGTGGCCAGCCTTTACTACGTAAAATGAAGTGGCAGAGCTAAATTCTCACTGATTTCTTTTAAGAATATTTTACAAGTAATTCACATCCACTGCATCGCCAAGCTGACCTTAAAGTAGATCTTATTGACAGAACATAAAAAACCTATTTCTTTTTTCATTACCGCCAAGCATAGAATTTGTAAATTCAAGCAACTATTAACAAATTCTAAAGGGACATTTAATGCACAACATGGAAAATAATGCATTTTTTTAATTCTGTAAAAATTTAATTCTCAAGACAGACATAACCACAAAAATAAAACTAATCTTTAATGGGTGTTTGTTCAACAGCAAAGATATTGCCTATTCAAATGTTATAATCTATGAGGAGTAAATTTGTTGTGTGTGTGCACACATGTTCATGCATTTGAGTGGGTTATTTATTTCTAAAATTTTAACTGGTCTAAAAAGTGATAGTTCGTCATAAGACCTACAGACACCATCTCAGTTCTGTGTTTCACAAATTAAAAGGTAGTTTCTGCTACTCTCCCTCTTTTTTTTTTTTAATGTCAAGCCTAATTGTTTAGGTCTTACTCTGAGACCATCCCAATGACTTTCAGAGTGTATCATCCCTTTTATATAATGAATGACTATTAACATCAATTTTTATTACATTCAAATAGCCATCAATTTCTCCTTCAATTACATGTTTAAATTTCATGTGGTTATTTTCTGCCTTGAGGATTAGAGAGTAATCAGAACTAGAGTGACTTTAACTTGAACTGACCCATAGACTAAAAGTGGTCTGAATTACAGAGAAAAGATGTGAGAAAATAAATAGAGATTTACAGTGATTGTCTGAGAAGAGAAGGAAGGTGGGTGCAGAGGGACTTCCAAAGACAAAAGTGTCAGAGAAAATCTCTGTCTTCCTCAATTCTTGGCTTATCCTTAGCACTCCTACATGTCATGAGACTTTTTCATATCTGTCCCAGAATCTATTTCTGCTGATTCTTCTGGCCCCATGCTCTTTCTATCCTAAGCTCTATATCTTTCAGAAGGAAGCGCCCCATGACATTATGTTTTAAATCATTAGTTTATATGTAGAGTGTGAACTGTAGCAAATTATTTATTGAGCACCCACCAGTTCCAGATACTGTCGAAGGCTTTGGGAATACAGCAAACAAGACAGCTGGGATTCTTACTTTATGGGGCTTTCAGTATAATGGGGAAGAAAGACATTAAACAAATTACAAATGTTAAGTGCTGTAGGAGAAGCCCAAGCAGCTGTGGGAATATAAAATGTAAGACATCACCAGGTGGGTGTAAATGTATATGTATGGGATGAAGGGAGGGGACGTAAGAAAGTTTCTCCAAAGCATTGTCACTTTGGGAGAAAACTGAAGGATAAAGCAGAGTTGTCAGAACTGCCTCGTTGGTGTTTAGTTCTTAACTCCAAAAGATGCCATTAATTTAGACCATGATGTTTCTATGTGGCTGTCCCCGCAGTTGCATATGACATGCTTTTCACAACTGTCCACTGATGTCTCTGATGATGAGTAGGAGTTAGCCAGATGATTAGCAGAATTAGATGGAGAAATGTAAGGGGCTATTACAGAAAGAAGAGCATTATGTCCTCCAGGAAAGAGAGACAAATTATATTATTGTAGAAGTAAAGAGAGACCAGAGAAGAAAGCAAAGGACTCAATGGCTGAGTTTTGTACACAATATTATAGATTTATCATTTTGTCCTAAAAGAAATGGAAAGCCATTTGTATGAAATGCATTAAGAATGTTACTCAGAATTCTAATTGCAGAAGGGAAAATTTGCATGTGGGGACTAGGATTTAGACTTTTCCAGAAGTTATAATGAGAACTGATTTTAGCCAGTGTTATGACTGTGGCAAATTCTAGCCATATTTAAAAAGTAGAATGTACAGCATTTGTGAGAGGTAATAAATAGGAATAAAGAATGACATTGAGATTCCTGGCTTGAAAGTGATTGATCGATTGTACCATATCCTGAAATAAGACATAATGATGGTCAGTTTTTAACATGTTGAGTTTTAGGTGCTGATGGGACATGCAAATCGAAATATTAAATAGGAAATTATATGTGGTTCTTGAGAGAAGAAGAAAGATCTTGGTTGAAGATACAAATTTTAGAATAGAATACTGTATCTGAGTATATTCAAATCTACTTATATCAAGACTTTCTGAGTGTAGCAAAAGTAAAGGAATTAGATATCAATACTATTAAAATACTTCTGAGCTGCCTGAGGCCACCTATGCGGCGAGGAGATTTCTAGTTTATATTCTAGTGGCTTTTTTCTTTTACATGAGTGATTTTGAATGGCTATGTAGTTTACCGAGTGTCCCAATTTTTAAAACTGTCTCTTGTGCTATAATTTATTTAATTTATAGCATATAACTCATTTTCAGCATTTCATTATACATTTTGAGAACATTCTGTATATAGATCTTTGCATCTTCAATTATTTCTTTAAAATCATTTTTACATGTTATAAGCATTTGTTAAAGACTTTGATGTATTTCCCAAATTCTCCTCATTAAGTGCTTAACTAATTAAAACTACCAACAGTATTTCACAAATATGTGAAGACAAGACTTCAGCCCAGAGTTTTAGAGGAGAAGACTTGTAAACAATGCCTTTGGACTAGAGATAACCTCTCCTTACAAAGTTGCTTTGTTCCTGGAGAACTCAGGGTTATCAGAATAGAGCCCTGAGAGGAAGAAGCAAGGATCTGGCTACTCAAAGCCAGCTCTGGGTTCTAAAGCGGTGGAAAAACATGGTCCTAAGATTCAGTCCAGCACATTGAGTCAAAAAGAGGGAGTACTTCAAGCTAGAAGTCCTGCTCAGGCTTAAAGATTTACATGCCTCTGGCTTATTTTATAACAGTACCCCTGCCTCTACCTCCCAACTATATTGTGGGAATAGGATTCTGATTTTGAAAAAATTGAATATCAAAATTTACAATTTAAAAAAGTTCACCCACTCATGCACGATATCACCCTCTGGGGAAAGAAAGGTGAA
>NW_011888873.1:4731224-4765802 GCF_000151845.1 Pteropus vampyrus | reverse complement strand
CCAAAGCATTGTCACTTTGGGAGAAAACTGAAGGATAAAGCAGAGTTGTCAGAACTGCCTCGTTGGTGTTTAGTTCTTAACTCCAAAAGATGCCATTAATTTAGACCATGATGTTTCTATGTGGCTGTCCCCGCAGTTGCATATGACATGCTTTTCACAACTGTCCACTGATGTCTCTGATGATGAGTAGGAGTTAGCCAGATGATTAGCAGAATTAGATGGAGAAATGTAAGGGGCTATTACAGAAAGAAGAGCATTATGTCCTCCAGGAAAGAGAGACAAATTATATTATTGTAGAAGTAAAGAGAGACCAGAGAAGAAAGCAAAGGACTCAATGGCTGAGTTTTGTACACAATATTATAGATTTATCATTTTGTCCTAAAAGAAATGGAAAGCCATTTGTATGAAATGCATTAAGAATGTTACTCAGAATTCTAATTGCAGAAGGGAAAATTTGCATGTGGGGACTAGGATTTAGACTTTTCCAGAAGTTATAATGAGAACTGATTTTAGCCAGTGTTATGACTGTGGCAAATTCTAGCCATATTTAAAAAGTAGAATGTACAGCATTTGTGAGAGGTAATAAATAGGAATAAAGAATGACATTGAGATTCCTGGCTTGAAAGTGATTGATCGATTGTACCATATCCTGAAATAAGACATAATGATGGTCAGTTTTTAACATGTTGAGTTTTAGGTGCTGATGGGACATGCAAATCGAAATATTAAATAGGAAATTATATGTGGTTCTTGAGAGAAGAAGAAAGATCTTGGTTGAAGATACAAATTTTAGAATAGAATACTGTATCTGAGTATATTCAAATCTACTTATATCAAGACTTTCTGAGTGTAGCAAAAGTAAAGGAATTAGATATCAATACTATTAAAATACTTCTGAGCTGCCTGAGGCCACCTATGCGGCGAGGAGATTTCTAGTTTATATTCTAGTGGCTTTTTTCTTTTACATGAGTGATTTTGAATGGCTATGTAGTTTACCGAGTGTCCCAATTTTTAAAACTGTCTCTTGTGCTATAATTTATTTAATTTATAGCATATAACTCATTTTCAGCATTTCATTATACATTTTGAGAACATTCTGTATATAGATCTTTGCATCTTCAATTATTTCTTTAAAATCATTTTTACATGTTATAAGCATTTGTTAAAGACTTTGATGTATTTCCCAAATTCTCCTCATTAAGTGCTTAACTAATTAAAACTACCAACAGTATTTCACAAATATGTGAAGACAAGACTTCAGCCCAGAGTTTTAGAGGAGAAGACTTGTAAACAATGCCTTTGGACTAGAGATAACCTCTCCTTACAAAGTTGCTTTGTTCCTGGAGAACTCAGGGTTATCAGAATAGAGCCCTGAGAGGAAGAAGCAAGGATCTGGCTACTCAAAGCCAGCTCTGGGTTCTAAAGCGGTGGAAAAACATGGTCCTAAGATTCAGTCCAGCACATTGAGTCAAAAAGAGGGAGTACTTCAAGCTAGAAGTCCTGCTCAGGCTTAAAGATTTACATGCCTCTGGCTTATTTTATAACAGTACCCCTGCCTCTACCTCCCAACTATATTGTGGGAATAGGATTCTGATTTTGAAAAAATTGAATATCAAAATTTACAATTTAAAAAAGTTCACCCACTCATGCACGATATCACCCTCTGGGGAAAGAAAGGTGAAGAGAGAGTCAACGTTCTCCTTTATATTCTCAGTGTCAATATGTGTTTCCATACTTTCCTTTGGCTCCTTAAAGACTGGTTTTCTAGTTAAGAGGCTCCCTAGAGGAGAGGGAGCAGCTCCCAATATACATTCCCTGACATAGAAAATTCCTCCCCATATCCTTCTCTTCTCCAACTAGCCCCTCAACACTATTGCCAAATCCACAGTCTATTTCTGAAATATTGACAAAATGACTCATTTACATATTTATCCATCTGTCTTTAATCTTTTTTTAATCTGCCATTAATTTTTCAAGTATAGACAGACCTTTCCTCAGACTCATTCTTTCCCATTTTTCACCTCTATTCCAAACTTCCATGTAGAATCCACTGGTATAAACTCCCATCTTAAGTCCTCCATTATTGCTGACAACCTTAACCACTGTTGTTATTGATAGAGATTTAAAAAACCTGTGTTAATATCTGAACTATAACCCATTCCTCGAGAATACAATTCAATCAGGTCACAAGTGATCTAGTGAAGACTCCAGATCATCCTCTGTTCACAGAGGATCTAGTGAACACAAACACTATAAAAATGGTTAATTATAACTTAGAAACATAATATATATACATGCAACAGATTTTTAAAAAAGATTACATTCAGGGTGTTTGGTGTTATAAGGAACATATTCTCTGAATTGGTGTAAATCTTAAACAAGGAAACTTGAACTGCTTGTCTGAAGAGCTCAGATGTATTTATTAGCCAGTTGTTAAGCCCAATGATGAATATAACATTTTAAACTAAGAATTTTTTTTAGTTCCTTTACTGGCCATGTGGTTTTTATAGCAGATGGTGACTTCCTCTAAAGTCTTCTTTCCCCTGATATTTTCTCTTTCTTTCTCCTTACCTTTAAATTGGCTGTTGAAATGCATTGTCTTCCTCTTTGCTCCATTAACGGCACTATGTCTTCTTAGCCTAAGTATCAATTTCTTGGGAAAGTTTCCCAAAATGCCTAGAGTAGAAAGGATTTCATGAGTTACACCGCAGAGCACCTCAGAGTTCCTTCATCATATTTTCCACACATTATTTTAGCCCAGAAACTCAGTGTGTAAATAATTTTCCCCCATTTATTATCTTTCTACCTTGGTCTGTTGAGCCTCCCTCTTCATTCTGTGAAAGATATCCTACCAGGTCCCGTAACTGCTCAGACATCTGAGATACTAAAACTCAGACCAGTCTTCCTTGGAAATTCCAATCTTGGATCTAATTCAAAATTGCCCTCCTCTCTCCTATGGGCTCTAGCTCTTCTTGGAGATGAAGGCAGAGAGGAGGGTGAGTGTTTCTTCTTGCAGCACCCACAGATTTAACAGTCTCCATGCTGGTCATTTCTGCCTCTCTGGTTTGCCCTACGTGACCGCCCAATGTCTTTTGCGTGACATGACTTCAAAGGCTAGCTCTCTCATGGGATACACATTTGGATGTCTTAAGTGACCAGGGACAGAGTCCTGGATGCACAGCCCCAGAATGTTCCAACTCTGGTTTACCTTTGCTCTCAGCTTCTCTGTCAGAAGTGGACAGTGTTTCACCTACTTCTCCTTGCTGCTTAAGCTTTCTAACCCACCATTTGACCTTCTTGGGAGCTGGGGTCAGTGGTGTTCATTATCAACTAAGCTTTGCTGTGTCCATGTCAGGGACTCACATAACCATCTACACCACCAAATATCCCTCCTACCACCCTCCAATTCTCTTGTCCTCTGTTCAGATAAACCCAAAGGCCAGTTAACATCACAGCCAAGCTATTCTTTCACTCCTGGATTTTTACAACAGCTTTCTAACTTGCCGTCAACTTCTACCCGTGGCCCCTAAAGTTTATTAGTATACATTAAGCAGAGTAATCCTGTGATAATGAAAGATAGATCCCATCACCCCTGTGCTCAAACACCTAAAAGACAGCAAGCATGTCCCTGACTCAAGCCTGTGCCCTTTCTGATACCTCCATCTGCCCTGATGCTCTCCTAGCACTTGCACGGCTCACCCCTACTTCCTTAGACTCTCCTCCAACATCATCTTATCAGAGTTGTCCCCAATCACATTAAATGTTACTCCCTTCATCTTCTCACCCTGCTTTGTTTTCCTTTTTAACAGTTATCGTCACTTGACATATTATATAATGTTTCTTGTCCAGCTCTAAACCACACATACATCAACAAATAAACATACAAACATATAAAAAACAAACTTTATGCATGAGTCAGGGACTTTGTTCATCTAAATATTTTTAGTGCTTAGGACATTACCTGGAAGGTACAAAATAGGGCCTCAATAAATATTTAGTTTCAATAAAGGAATAAACAAGTCAACTAATTCATAATTAATCAGTAAAGCTATTGCCTAAACAGATATCTAACCAGAAAATGAAATGCCTGTTTCCCCTTCATGTACAAGTCATGCTAACATCCACTTGACTTTGGAGAAAAGTATTATCCCTCACCTTCCTTTACTGGGGAGGGAATTTGAGCACTGTGTTCCCTGCAGATAAAGGACCCCCACTACCTTCTTCTCTCCCCATTCTTTCCTTATACACAGTGAGTGAGTTGGTGAGGCAGGTCTGTCAACCTCTTATTAAACCCTGGGAGAGGAACAAGTCTGACTAATTATTGGCTCCTCCTGAAGCTATTTTTAGAATGAGGAGTATTTGCCCCTATAGTTCTCAACTTTGGATGTTAGCCATATTTCCATTCAACATGTTATCACAAACTTTTAAGTGCTTGCAGTATGTTCCCTCCCCCACCTAGACAGTATGAAAAGTGAGGTAAAAAAAAAATACACATCTAACTTATCTGCTACTGAATCCCTTGTGCCACTACAGATGCCCTTTCCCACCTGCCCCCCGCCCGCCCCCATTTTCAAGTCACTGCTGCCTTTCGCATGGCCTCCTCATTTTTTGTTCCTGCATGAGGGGTAATTGCAATGCTCAACCATTATGAAGGTCAGAAATGATTTATATGTCCTGAGCAAGCTTCTCCCTCCCTCCTCATCTTAAGTGACAAATTCTGTCCAAGCTCTCTGAGGTAACATTACTGCAGTGCTTCCCAGAGAAGAACAGTCTGCAATTCTATCACTATAAATTTACATATTCAAAAAATATATATATGAGAGTCAGAAATATTGTCACTTCAAATAAAAAAAAAAATAAGGCATTTTATCCTACAATACTCTCAACTGCCATTTGGGTGATGGGCAGTTCTAATAAGAAACTACTAAATTAGAAGTAAATTTTCATCATTCCAATGAGGAAATGGTCAATCTCTTTATTTCTGCCAAGTCATTAGTTCTTTAGACACTTGGGCCATTGAATAATTTGATTCTTCTAGGACACTTCATAGCATTAGTAGTTAATACATCTTTGAAATGACTTTCATTATTCTGTTCTACTGGTAGGTTCTAGTACGCAGAATTATTCAATAAAGGATATCTTTATGGAGTAGGCACATGGATTTTTTTCATGGGATTAAAAAAGGGCAGTGTTTCACGGAATTATTGAATTCATTTGCAATAAGAAATATGGAATGAGGAAGGGGCTCTGGTGACCCCTGCACTATTATAGATTGCCTCATCAAACCTTAATGAGAGCTTCATCACCTTACTGACTCCACACAGGTCCCCTAGTTCTGATAAAGGCTTCCCTTTAACAAATAAAGAGAATGCTTTTTAAAGGTAATAAAACTTTCTATGTTTATATTTTCCTGTCTTAAGTAAGGCCAAAGTCCTTCATAAACCTCACTCTCTTCCCAAAGAGGTGGAGAAAGTTGACTTTTTCAAAAATACTATGGCGTAGGAAGGTTGGGCTTTGGTTAAGGAAGGAAGTTTACAGCAAAGTCAGAAATCACTTTCAAGTTTTCCTGACTCCTGGTTCAACAGTCAAGTCAGAATTTTATATTGCCATTATGACTACAGTTTACCCTGGGAATTTGTCCAAGTATTTTCTGAGAAGAGCTTCCACAGGAGACATTCTGCCACTACATATGCATTATAATTTACAAGTGTCAAGTAAGCTGAAAGAGAAAATTGCTGAGCATCTAGGTCCTTGTAAAAATGTGAACAAGACAGTAAATTTCACTAATTCAAGCCCATTGAAGAAAGGGTGAGTCCAAATTAATAAAAAAGACTGAATTATAAGATCTTATAAGTAAATTATGTTTTTACTTCAAAGTACACCAAGAGAAAAGGGGATAAGAAATGGTTAAGAGTCATTAAGCATATTTTATATTCCAAGCACCATGTTAGCAGCTTCATCTACAATATTTAATAATATCTAATCTCTGTGTGATGTAGATGTTATTATATTCACTTTAAAGGTTAAGAAACAAAGGACCAGAGAAGCTAAGTGATTCCCCCATGGTCACACAGCTAATAAGAGATGGTGCTTAGAAAAATCTTTCTTCTACCACCCTATGTCACAGCCTTCCTACTTATGGTCATGCAAAAACTAAAGTTAATTAACACAGCCAAGATAAAACCCTGACTTTGTCTACATTGATTTACCAATAGTAGCACGTTTATAATTAAATTTTTGTACACAAATGCTTAATGTAAAACTACTTAAAACATGCTTTACTTTGGGAATGTGAAATATAATCTTTGTATATTTAAGGAGTTGGCAGAGGAGGCTTTGGCATTGATATACCTGGTGATTTTTTTACAATTACTGGATTTTCTAAGAACTGGGCAAGGATACAGAAGAGAAGGAACACAAGCAAGAAAATATATCATTAAAGATAATATTTGAAATGTTAAAATGCACTTGAAACCAATTGTTCACCCTCTTTATTTTAATTACTGGATTAAATCATCTACTTTCTCATGACTGGTGCCTGGCTGATATCAAGCTTGGGGCAAATAAGCTTTAATCTTTCATTCTTTCATTCAACCATTCATGTATTTAATCAACCATCCACCTAATCAATGCACTAGTAGGCACTTGAATACAAAGATGAATGAAATAAATATTGGAGTTCATAGTAAACGAACGGGGGTGGGGAGAAGAAGATGGGGGTGGAATAAAAGGCAATCACAGCTTAGAGTGTTGGCAGAATACTTGAAAGGGTGAAGGAAAACATCAGGGGACTTTGGGGCTCGTGTCTAGAGCACCTATAGGACTTAGCATCCATAAAGGCCTCCAAGATGATGTAATATCTAAGCTGAGTCAGAAAACGGAATATGCGTATATAGTGTGTGTTGAAGCTAAAGCAGAATTTAAAACAGAAAACAGAAAACTTATTACATGAACTGTGGCTGTTTTAGTGCTCGGTGCTCACCAACTCACCCACTCCCTCAATCCCAATGTTTATTCTCTTCCTTTCTTTTCAGGGGAGAATTTGGAGTAGCTTTTCTTACCATTTGTCTTTCTTGAATCTTGATTCCAAATAATTGTCCTTGTGCCAAGTAAATCCTGAATGAACACAATAACAGGTGTAATCTAATTGATTTAGCTGTTTGATTATTAAGCTTATACGAAACGAACCATCTTCTTTTTTAATTCTATTGTTGGAGAAAAAAAAGTGAGTAGTAACTAACATGTTTTATGTTTGACCTTATTTAGGGGAATAAATCTTGCATAATGTCCTAAAATTAGACTAAAATCCAATGCATCCTTTCCTTTGTATTTTCTATACCCAGTAAGTAATCGTAGGTAGCTATGTTCTATGTAGGTGACTTTCTCATCACTGAATCCTCAGCAATATGTGGTCAGATTATTTTTAATGTTTTTCTTCACCATTGGAAGAACCGACTGACTGGGGGAAATGAAAAAGAAGGGCAAATGTTAAGGAAGCTGAATTTTCCTATATAACTTAAATAAAGTTTCATTACCCAAAGGTTCTCCAACTCTATCTAAATTACTAAAAATTATTACATATAATATTTAAAATTCATTTTTCTTAATACGATTAAATTTTGTAAATTACCATCTTAAAGCAAGATGATGGATGGTAGGAGATGTTATGACTCTTAAAATTAATTTTGAAAAGGAATATCGTGTTTTATAAATAACAAGGAGCCAAAACAAGGACATCAGATTTTCCCTTCTTAAAAAGATGAGTATTTCCGTTCAATAATACTTAACATATTTATTCCGTTGAAAACCCCATATTAGTGACAGTAAATCTTTCTTTTATTATTATTCATTTGAGGTGGAAACAAAAGACATGTCCCAAGTCTTAGAAGACTGAAAATAATTGTTGTTTGATTTATACAGATGGACAAAAAAAAAAAATATCTTTATTTTTTGTCACAATATTTCTTTCCGCATTCTAGATTTCTATATCGAAAGTGAAAATAGATTTGTTGCTGTATAGTATGTGATGAAATTATCTGTATTTCCATAGCTGGCCTGAAATACATTGATAACATTTAAATGATAGTTGAACGTAGATTTTTATTTTTTATTTACATAAGTATCTTTTGGGGCATATTATAAATTATTTATCAAATTTCATGTTTGAAATACCAAGCACACAGGTCTTGGTTTCTAATACCATTTTTTTTTTTAAACAAAAGTAACCAGGGCTTTTTGAACAAATGGCTGATTCTAGGACTGGAACAGAAAATATGCAAGATAAGCCTGGAGCATCTTGTAGTTTCAGAAAGTAAAGAAATACTAAACACAAAACACTATCATGCGGATATCTCAGAGACCTATAGGAGCCAACTGAAAAGTTCCCAGAGACCAAAGCTGGAACAATTTGAGCAACAAAATAAACCAGTAAAATAAAGTTGTACTGGATTATAACCCAAAGTATAAAATAAATATCCACGAGTCATACCAATGTAAGTAAGTGATTAAATAAATAAATAAATAAATAAATAAATAAATAGATAGATAGATAGATAGATAAATGAATAAGTAAATAAATAAATAAATAGAAGAGACAAATCTGTGGAGAAAATTTTTAACTGATTTGTGTAGTTACCCCTTTCTAGGAGATGGGATACAATGTCCCACGTCTTAAATGTAGGCTGTGATAGAGACTTCCTCCTAAAGAGAAAGACTAGCTTTACAGCAAAGAACCTACCTCAAGCTGGGCAAATTAAGTTAACATCAGCAGTGATAATTCCTGTTAATAGCATGTACCTTGATATATGATGAGAATGGCACCTTACCCTCTGTGGTCTTTGCAAAACACATGATCTCAGTCTAGTCATAAGAATACTAACAGACAAATCCCCATTGAGAGGCATTCTGCAAAACATCTGATTGGTATTCCTAAAAGTTGTCAAAGTCATCAAAAATGAAAAAAAAAAAATGTCTGAGAAATTGTCACAGCTAAGAGAAAGCTAAGAGGACCTGGTAACTAAATGTAATATGATGTGCTAGATGAGATTCTAGAATAGAAAAATGACATGAGGGAAAGCTGAAAAAATCTAATGGACTTAAATTAATAGGAATGTACCAAAATTAGTTCATTAATTGTGGCAAGCTTACCTTATAATGTGGGAAACCGAATGTGGAGTATATAAGAATTCTCTATACTACCTTGAATAATTCTATAAATTTAAAACTGTTCTAAAACGTATTTATTTAAAAATTTTTATCTGATAATGCTTATAAGAAATACACTTAAAATGTATAAAGTTCAAAATCCAGAACAATTGAGTAGCTACTCAAAATTCACTAAATGCAAATAGAATAAGAAATCTGCTCTTGAGATTTTATTTATTTCTAATTGATTTAGTCCATAATGAGACATTGAATTCTGCTTTGGTGCCCTGTTTGGCACTTCCAACCCCTCTGTTAAGAATATTTAACCCCACTGCATCCTTCAGCAAAGAACTTGCTACAGCACATGAGAGAGAGAAAAAATGTCAGATAGCAAAGATAAACCTCCCACACCTGACCTGTTCCTCCTTGGTCTTAGCTACCCTCTTTCCAGGATTCCCAATGCCTGGGTCAATAACCACAGGGATATATCGTTAGAACATAGTTACTCTAGACAGTCAGAACCCCACCTTCTTCCACCATTCAACATAGGTGCTTTAAAGGATTACTTTGGCTGAAGGTAACTTTATTATAAGAAAGAATTCTAGGCATCTAGTTCTGCCTCAAAGTCTAGATCTTCTAACTACTCCTTATTTGCCTCAATTTCAGATTGACTATTTGCCTGGATTCATAAATTAGAAGTTTGATATTTAGTGTTAAAATGTGGGTCCTCCTGCAAATATGCCATTTTTCATGTATTTATGCAACAACCATTTGTGTGTGCCAACTACTTGGCAACCATTCTTCTAGGAGCTGAGAGAAGACTTATAAACCCTTCCCTTAAATTTTGGTATTATAAAACAAATAATAATAATGCAAAGCAACAAAACATTTCATATTATGATGGACGCTATGAAGGAAATTAAATGAAAAGTAACTTTGAGTCGAGGCCTGAAGTATGAGAATAAGATATCCAAACAAAGAACTGTGTGAAGAGCATTCAAGGCAGAGAGAAAAACAAATAGAAAAACCCAGAGTTCCCCCCACCCGCCCTTGATCTGGAGAGCAGTGAGTCAGAGAAATAATTGTCTGAGATTAGCTGGCAGAAGTAGCATCTAAATCTTACATACAGGGTTGCTTAGGCCATAGTTGAGCATTTGGGTTTTATCCTGACAAAAGTGGGAAGCTGATAAAGGTTTTGAGTAGTAAACCTGGTTCATACTAGAGAAGGAACACAGGCAGCTTCATGAAGAACTAGTTGTAGGGGAAGTTAGGATAGCACTTAAGAAGTTATTGCAGTTGCTCTGAAAGAGATTGTAACTTAGATTAGGAAAGCAGAAGTATAGCTGGAGAGAGGTGGATATATTTAAAACTAACAGGATTGTAGATGGATTAGATGTGGTAAATGATAGAATAAAGAATAACTCTTACATTTTAATTTCATCTGGAAAATTTTAGATTAACGGGTTTTGACTAGATTTAGATGACTGAATCCAATAATAACAGAAGAATTGACTCATTTAAGTGCATATCTAAGGTCTCCAGCCCTTGATCTCTTGCTAAAAGTATATTCTATTTTCAAAGGAAATCTCAAACATCTCCCAATGTTAGAGTTAGAGTGAAACTCTCTGTTATTTTGTATAATCCATGATTCAAAAATATCAAGTCTTTTGTCACTGAAGTGCGTCAAGGGTGCCACCATCCCCTATGTATGCCTGTCTGTCAAACTGGATCATCCACAGATTATATATATATTGCCTAGCCTCCCTCTCCCTCCATCTCAGCTAATACTCAACTACACTCAAATCCATTTGAGTGACTGTGAATACGAACTTCAGATAATTACCTGCTATCAAATTTGAACAAGGGAATTGTAATATTTGATATACCTGGAGAGCTAAAACCCAAAATATTTTTTCCAGTTTCTGTCTCATAAATGCCCATTCTCTATTTTTTTCTTCCTCTCTCCACATTTTGTCCAGAAATTATTTTATTAGAAGCTACTCAAAGCCTGTCCTTCATCTTGCTTAAGGTTGGGCATATTGAAACATCAGGAGTGCAGAAATTTCTGGATAAGTCTGGGGTTCTGAGCAAACACAAAGAAGCGGGAGGGGAAACATGAGGAGGAGGAGGAGGACAAGAAGACACAGAAATAGGAGAGAGAAGAGCAAAAAGGCCTTAAGAGACGGATTTAGAAATTGATCAGCTTTTCATTCAAAGTACTATCAAAGAATTTGATTTCTTAGCCCAAAACTCTTTCTGATTCTGTTCTGATTCTGATTCAGAGAGAAATCTGACCAGCTCTCTCAGATTGCCTGGGACTATGTTTTTTCGACTTTGAAAATGCTAAGCTACAATTTGCCTTTTCCCAACTAAACTCTGCCAGCAGCCAGCCACCTGCTGTAGGTCAGGCCTGACCCAAACTTGCCTACTGCCAGATCTTATAAATCCAATACATAGCTAAGCATCAATTATAAAACAGGCATTGGCATCGCAGTTTTTAAGTATGGTTCCCAGGAGAAATAGAGAAGTTATTTCTTGAGATATAGTTTTTAGTGATTTAATTTTATGCAGATAAAGCACAAGTGCTAATTTAGCCATCTTTCCATGACTATAACTATACTTGTTTTCTTAACCAAAGGCATATTAACAAATAAATGAACATGATACTATTTTGAAATACTTATTATAGTTATATATCCTGCTTAAATAGAAAATGACAAATATGATCTTATTTGCTTGAAATTTAAATTTTAGAATGGGAAGAGAGACTATTAGTCCATTCATTCAACTGAATATTTACACATTTTTTTAAAAGCATGGTGAAAACAGAAATGAGGAAAGGGTATAGTCAATGAGCATAGTTTATTTTTAATAAATAGAACAAATTAGTTATCTTTACTTTAATTCTAATTCTGATATTCTGGAATACCAAATAATACTTAAGAAATTGACTAATAATTAAACATAAGAAATGGTGAGCCATTCCTTAACCTCATATGAAGATAAAAGTGATATAGAGATATCTCTTCTATAATAACAAATTTGTAACTATAAAAAACCACTTTCAAGAGTATTTCATATTTTTCTTTTAAAAGTAAATGAATTTCTGATTCATAGTTGAATAGTTAAGCTAAAATGAAAACTGACTTTTACTTAATATTTTAAAATATGATCTTTTGCATTAAAATACTTCAAAGTGATATTTTTTCCTTCAATATTAAAAAATAATAACTAATATCTTATGTAACCAACTCTCAATTACCCACATTTGGAAGACTCGTATTGACAATTCTTCATAGAAATGTTTAATCTCAGCCTAATATATCCCTGCCACCCACTTCTGGGTTGCTCCCCACTGCTGTCAATTGGCATGCTTTCAAGGAATGCAAACATATTTTAATATTAGTTCTAGCAAAGCATTAGCAGGAAGGTAAACCTCCCAGGGAAAATTCACACAATACATTTGAAAGTCAAATATAAAATGATTCTGGATTATCAGTACCACCATAGGTTTCCATTCGGACAGATAATTGAGAATTGACTATACTACTGTGTTTGTTCATAAACTATGTACCACAACACGTAGTTCATAAAAGAAAGAAAGAAAGAAAAAAAGATATCTGAAACTAATTGAAATGAGAGAGCCAGAAGGTGCTGTGAAAACAGTGGATCTTCATAAAGAGAGAACTGAGCTGACAAATGTTTTCACTTTTTCTTTCTCCATGAGAATATGAAGTTTTAAATGATATGCAGCTAGAAGCAGATGAAATTATAGCTCTCAGACACTTTATAATTCTGAAACAGATATGTGATTGATTGCAAGGTGGCATCGCTGCTGGCAGTTTTTGTCGGCACATTTTGATGATACAGTTTCTTAGGTGAACTTCAAGTACATCAGTGACACACACTATGTTTCAGACACATTGAATGATTTCGAAGCTAATAATTTATGAGAGCTTTTGGAGAAAGTTATTAGGTTTTAGTCAGGAGAGATTTATTTTGTTTAATACTAGATTCCCTGCTGTACATTCTGTTTATCTCATCTTATTTTGCTAGTAAACAAATATGTAAAACTTTAATGTAGATGTACCTTCTTTATAACAATGTGTCGTCTACCTAACAAGGTTTCTCATTTGAGACAGGTTTCGCTAGTCGGTGATTATGTAGCCATCGTGTTTCTTTAAAAAGAAGACAGATAAATGAGGCATCTCAAGTTAGGATTCCATTAAGGAGAAACTGATAGGCAAAATTAAATTATTTGTCCTTAATTAGGAGATTAAAGGATCATCTACCCCAGATTTTATTAAATTCTTAATATTTCTATTTCAAATTGAGGCTAATAGTAGATTTTAGAAAATGCAGTGTTCTTGTGAGCTTTTTAGAATTCTAAATCCGTTTTTTTAGAGTTTTTTGTGCTTTGTTTTATTTTCAGAACCTGCTGAATGCTGCATATACTGAATTTTGTTCAAATTAAAGAAATTTGTATTAGTTTTACTCCACAGGTGACTTACATTAAAAAGAATTTCAAAGTATATAAATCTATTTTATAATATTCTTAAATCACTTTCTACCTATATTTTCTTAATTCTGCTGTTTTTTCATTGTATCGATTTGGAAGACAAAATATAAATACGTGTTTCTATGTGATTTTTCATTTTAGCCATTTTTTTTTCATAAAGACACACTGAGAAGCAATATTATTCTTCAGAAAAATGCACATATGCATCATGCATAAATATGATGATGGGACAATTCTCTTCACTTCATCTTCAGAGTACACATAAGAAGTCTTCACGCATGGTCTGTTATTGCCATGGTTTGCCTATCTGACATTTTCTCCCTGGTGGCCACTGCAAAGTTCTTGCGTTCTTATGCTCTGAGTGCAGGTCTACTCCTAAGACCAGGAGAGTGCACGTGGGAATAAATTCTCCAGGCTCGTCCATTCAGATCTCCCTGTCAGGTTACTCACGTCCTCTCTCTTCATAAAACTGGGGCAGCCTCATTTTCCTTCCACACACCCTTCAATTAGTCCAAAATGTATTGTATTATCTAAGAAATTTGTGCACACAATACAATTGCAAGGCCGCAATTAAAAATTACATCCTCATGATTCATATCAAAGGCATTTATACTTTAAGATTATTTAAATAAAAAGCTATTCTACTGAAATGTCACCTTAAACATGTTTAGATCTTTATACATGGAGGTTAGAGTCTACACTTTTTTTTTTTTTTTACTATACTCAACCTGCCTACTAGCAGGATTTTGGGGGAGAGTGGGGTGGGAGTGGATTCTGCTGCTCTTGTCACCTCTCATTGCATTTTTCCTAAACATTCTTTGTGGCAGCAATATTCTTTGAACCATCTGGACTCAAATTCTTAATCATCTGTCAGTCCTCCCTCCCCTTTGCCACCCTTATTGATGCGCCAAGTGTTGTCAATTCTTTTCTTGAAATCCTATTCCAAATTATTGTTTCTTTCCCATTACCAAATAGAACACTTTCTTAGTTCAAGGCGCTATGCCTAATGTGTTAAATTTCCATTCTTCATTTGAGTAGATTACAATAACAAGGGTATGTTCAGTTGTGTGCTCTTCCTTTGTTTATCTTAAGGATACTAACAAGGAGAGATGTGGTTCTTTTTTTGTTGTTTTTTTTTGTTTGTTTGTTCATTTTTTTCTGATTGCTCATTGGTGAGTTAGTTTTGCTTTATTTCAAAAATAGTAATGTAGGAGAATGGAAGAGCACATTCATTGAGGGTGAAATGATCTGGGATTTTATTCTGACTCTATGTTTATCATTTATGTGCTTCAGCTCAAACTGCCAATTGCCTTAAGCCTAATTGTATTTATCTGTAATGGTATTGAATGAGTTGTTCAAAGAGCTGTCTTTTGAGTTGTTGTGATCATTACATAAGATCACATTTATATTAAACACTAATAGAGTGCCCAACACACACACAAAATGCCTAATAAATAGTAAATCTTTTCATTTAAAAATTCTTTTTGTAGAGAGATATTGTCTGATGGTAGCCCTCAAATTCCAAATGTCTAATTTATATTTGATTAATTGCACTCTTGGCTCTTGCCAAATTATCTCAGAAAAATTCTCTTTCTACAGTTTTCTTCCCACTTTTCTGTGTCTGAAAGAAAATCTAAATATGATGTATAGGATTATTTTGAAATACCTGCCCTCAGAAAAATGTCAGAAATAAATTTTCAAGGTGACTCTAAGTACCTGAGCCATTATCCCTATAGATTCCCAAAAAGGTATAAATTTACATGAGTAAGAGGAAAGCCTAACAACCAATAAGGGATAGTTTTAAGATGAAAACCAAATAGGTTGTAAGTTGTTTATCAGAACAGAGGAAATTAAAATTAAGGTGCCAAAGAGGAGGACACAATAAGCAAGCCAGTAAAGTCCACAGAACTCCATAAAGGCCTGGCAATCTGAACTATCAGCTATTGTGGTTTGAAAGTCTAGGCAAAGAACAATTAAACCCCCAGGCTCCTCTGCACTCTTCATATCTAAGTGCTATTCTTCCTGTACCCATAAGAGAAAGAGAATGAAGACTAGAGATCTTCTGACTGGGAGAGGTCAGGGTTGAGCTCCTAGATTGAAAACTGGGGAGGGGGTGTCGTGTTCAAAACTGTGCTCCCTAAAATAAGGAAGCTGGATTAGAAACTCTATAAATATATTTGAAGCACTGAATTTCTCTGATTCTGGTACATCTAATACCCAAATGTGGTTTTTAAAAGTCACACACTTTTTTTCTTTTAACAACTTAAAGATATAATGCATATAATGTGTCTCGTCAGCATTTCCCATGGTGACAAGAGCGCTCGGGTTCATTTTGCACTTCTGGTTTTCCAATAAAGTGTTAGGTAACACTTTCAATTGACTAAGAAATGTGGCAACCTAAACAAAAGACTTACAGTGTATGGGAGACAGTATGTTTTAACTGAAGTCACAAAATATCTTATCATAACGTCCGTAGAAGGACTACAGTAAAGAAAAGAAATTATTTTTCACCTCGACATGGGATTTGGATTATAACAATACTAATTTCCTGAATTTAAATGCTTTTCTTTTGAGGAATTTAAATCCTAGTTTATTAAGTTTTCTAATTGGATCATAACAAACAACCAGTACCACCTATCTGCAGCAAAAATAATTAATAATAATAGTAATAATAATAAATGATTCCAACCAAAGAGGGAATTAAATTGGAAATCAACTTCCAACATCTCTGGGTTGGAATCCTCTCTAAGAAAATTATTGAAAATCCTCTGCCAAAAGCACTAAATACGAAAAACACTCTGCAACTATGTTTTTGTTATTGAAGACTGTAAATGAATGATGATGAATTATTGACTTCATCTAAACTCCTTACTGCTGATGTCCAGTGCATGCTCACTGTGATCCATTGATATAAATTGGACGCACATGGGACAGTGACCTGAAAAACTTATATTAAAATTATACCTTAATGCTATAAAGTTTGCAGAATGAAGACGAGAACGGATATTTAAGGACAGCCTCGTGCACATCCAAGCCTTTGATATGTTATTAGATATGCTCAGTATTTTTCTAAGCAATATTATCCCAATTCCAGAGACCAATATATGAAGGCTTGAGGAGACTAATAGTCTCCATATCATGCAAGGATAGTGACAAGTAGTGGGAAAATTTCAACTCAGATCTATCTGACACAAAAGTCTATCCTCTATCATAAGCTACCTATAATTTAATAATTGCTAAGTTTTGCACACGATATTCCTTCTTCTGTAAGTCTGTGGATTCATTCCAATAGCATTTCCAATGACTAGTGCTGTTAAGAATCCTAGAGTCATAAGGTAATAAGCAGAGTAACTTTCTCTTTATTGATAATACGAAAAGTTGTGATTGATTTTACGAGATTACTAAACAAGAATGAGAAATTTTCTTTTTTTTTTTTTTTTCTGGGAAGCCAGTAATGGTGGCATGTTTCTATTCCCTCTTGACAGAAGCAGGAACAAACTCTTAAAAGTAGGTATTGAGTTACTGCAACTCAATTATCACTGGATTGAGTAAGCCTGTATGTATTTCTGCTCTTTCTTGAAAACCTAACACAAACTCCCAAAGGGGTAAAAACATATCTTGAGAAGGAGCATTTGTTTTGTAGCTATAATTAATAAAGGTCTTACTTGAAATAAATGTTATAAAATTTACAGTGGATGCGTACTCAAAAACTGAGAACTCCATGTGGCACGTTCACATGTTGATACTGAGCATGGGCTGGTACTTAGGGCTTCCTGGAAATGTGTTTTGATCCCTTTTGTTCACACTAATAATACACTATGAGGTGTTGCTCTGTGGGATGTAGTTAAAGCTTATTTGAGCTTCAGAAACCACTGGCACTTTCCTGGGGGGAAATATCAGAACATTTTTATTTTTATCTCAATCACTCCAGAAAACTTCATGGAGAATAGCTTCTGTCAGTGATATAGGGCAATTGCTGTCACAAATAGTATTTGAAAAGAGATGGCCTAAATAGTCAATACACTGTGCTCGGAAATGGTGAATACAACAATTCAGTGTAAATGTCTAAACTTCCCCTTGAGCTGGAATTGCTGGGGTGTTTTTTCCTCTTTTTGCAAACTAGGCTGTTAATATATGTTTTTGTTCATTGTATTTCCAGCAAATATTATAAAGTAATAGTTATTTTTAATATTCTAGATACTGATTCTTGCTTCAAATGCTTAGGCTGTAAGTTATTTGTATGTGCATATGTATGTGTGCAGGTGTGTGTGTGTGTGTGTGTGTGTGTGTGAGAGAGAGAGAGAGACAGAGACAGAGAGACAGAGACAAAGAGAAGGACAAAGAATGTGTTTGAATGTAAAGAAATTTAAAACATATCTCAAATATATAAAGAGTAATTTTATTCCTTTTGTTAAATACCAGATAATACAAATATATTCTAGCAAATAAAGAAGATAAGAATTTTTTAAATTTACTCGAAAACGCTTATGACGAGTCATAGTAGATCTTTCAAATAGCGAAATTGGTAGACTTGTTCTTTGACAGAAAACTACACTTAATTGTTCCCTAGTTGAGAATGACATGATTAACTGTATTGAGGAGAACAGATTAAAATATATGATGGCACATCATCTTGTAAGCATTTCTTGTGTCATTATTGTTAGCAGTATCCTTTCAATATCTCTTTCTTTATTGTTTTGAAAATAATGGCACAATAGAAAGCTGATTTACTCATGAATTCAAAAGCTCTAATTCTTCATTCAGAGTCATCATTAGTTCCTCCCATCAGAGCTTTCTCAAAGCACTCACTAAAGTCCTGTCAGAGCTTGTAATGATTTTCTATAAACCAGAAGCTTCCATGAGTTATTATTTTGAGAACGTGCCATATAACAGGCTGTAGCTTTAGCATTGTATGTTTTCTGCCTTCTTAGTCACTGGGGGAAAAAAATGGACTGTATTATTATGTTTTTCTTGATAGTTGAAAATAGAAAGATTTACTGTAGAAGAGATTAAGAGAGATAAATTGTAGGATAGGGAAAGGCAAAGGCAGCAAAATCACTTCCTGAGAGAAAAATCAGTACTGTAAGTATTTCCATATTCAAATATGGGTTTCCCCAAACTGGCTCGTTTATAACCAATTTGCTGGTTCATTGGATTTTATAATTTAGGGAGATCCACATGTGCATATATATATATGCACAGATATGTGTGTGTACTTCCTTGTGCATGCACACACACACACTTCCGCTCTGGTGATCCAGGATATGGCTGAATATGTTGAGAGTGCCCTTTCTCACTTTCCACCTTCTCTTTTCCTGATGAATACAAATATCACCACGTAAAGCATGCTTGATTTTTGCCTGACTGAGACTTATGTGATTTAGGGCTTGAACCTTTTAGTTCAGAGTTATATTGTTCCTTTCATCTTAGAAGAGACATATTTTTAATGGGTGGCCTTGAGACAACTAGCCTGGTTTCTAGATCCTAGGTCCTAAAGATTTAGAGACTTTGAGAGCATATTTAAGCTCTTCATTACTATTTCAGTCATCAGATATGTATACAAGAAGAAATTATGTCTAGGCAGGGTACGATGCTCTGGAAATTCAATCGTGAATAATATAAGATATTGTCCTTGTCCTCTTGGAGCTTATAATTTCTGGGGACACCTTGTTAAGTAAATAGTGAAAGGAAAACTAAATTAATTTGGACAAAAACACATAATCCTGCTCACTGGCCTTAAATTCATGACTTCTCTGTTCAAGTGGGCTCTTGGTGCCGCCCAGCAGTCACATCGTGCACATCCCTCTCCTAGATGACTGTTTGATACCATACCCTCTTCCATCTCTTTCTGCCTCCCCCTCACTTGCCTTCAGCTATTGACCTTACTTCCTTTTTCACCTTTCCACTCTCATACTGCTTCGACTATGCAAACTTGAAACAGTAATGATTTTGTCTTTGGGAGAGGAGGAGGAGAAAGGGGTAACTTGTACAGTATGGCAGAAAAACAGAGCCTGAACCCAGCCCAAGATAAGGAAAGGTATAAGCTTTAAATTGGTAAAGATTGGGACTTATGTAATTATTAGACTAGGGTAAAACTTAAATCACTATAATCTGGAATTGTATCATATAAGGGTTGCCTGAAAAGCTATGGCGGACTGCCTGGTATGTCAGTCATGTAGAGAGAAATAAAACGGACAAAATAAGGGTCCTGGGGAAAGCTGAGAAAGAATAATCTTGCTTCCTGCTTGTAATTTAGTTGAGCTTCTTCAATAAATTTGTTACATTGCCATGAACAATTATATGCATACTAATAGTTTGATGATGAGAAGAATGATTATAACGTTGTTTCTTATGATGAAAGAAAAAGAGAAGATCGAGGAGAATGCAGCCCATCTTGAACCTAGGAAATAGTCTCCCTAGCATTTAAAAAATTATTGTATGACTATAATACTGAACCAGACATTCTGTCTGTTTCCATTGTATACTTTCAATTTCTCTCAGTGAATACTTTAAATCCTTTATTAATCTAGCCTTCTCGAAATTGTTTTGAAAAACAGCGTCTCAGTGAGATGAGAAGGCTTGATCCGCAATAATGAATCTCAGACTTTTAGAGTGGAAAAACATTCTTATTGAAGTTAACAACCTGTTGAACAGTCACTTTGAAGTATTAACCTATATGGAAGCAAGTTTTCTTTAAGAAAAAAAGACCTAAATGGCTAATCTAGCTCTAAGGGCTGATATCCCAGTATCATATCTATTATAAAATCAATTTACTTTGAGTCAGAACCGCATTTGTTGTTTACCTTAGCCAGATTAAATATCATCATTGAAAATTGCCAAAACAGAATCTAACCAGTGTATTTTTATCACTTTCCGTGATAGAATACTTTTTAAATATGAACTTTTTCTAACATATTAGCTTCTATCAGTAATAACAGTAATAAGCACTAACATTTCTTGAATGATTCTTATGTGACAGACCGACCAAGTACTTCAAATATATTGCCACATTTAATCCTCATAATTATGGAGTAGGTACTATTATTTAGGATTTTAGAGATTCAGAAATCAGTCCAAGGTCATATAATTGTTTATTGCTCGAGCTGGGATACTAACTAAGCTCTGTCTCATTCTCGAATATATTATCTGAGCCACTAAAACTTGGTTGCTTCTCATTCTAAGTAGACAGAAAGTACTCTTAAGATTCTATTTCAACCTTCTAATTTCTATGATTGGTTTATTTAAGGTATAATTGGCCTATAGAAATTTGAAATCAACTTTAAATAAGTCAATAAGCAACTATATTTAATTGACAAAACAAATAAAATTATTCAATGTAAGCAAGTTAGTTTATTTACAGTTTCACATAAAAAGCGACTTCTACTTCCAACTTGGGCTTTTCTTTGTGTATTAATCAAGTTAAGCCAACTTTGTAACAAACATCCTTAACATCAATGACCAAACATAACACAGATTAGTTCAAATTCTGGTCGTTGTCCATCGCAGAGGAGTCCATTCTCTGTCCCCTACCATCTAAGTGCTTGGAATTCTTCTCTGTAGCCTGTGCATTTGGCCAGAGATTGAATGAAAAGAATGTGGAAGATTAGGCTAGAAGAGATCAGGAACCAATCTCCATCAATTCTGCCCACATACAATTGGCCAAAACTCAGTTATAAGACCACACCTAACTGCAAGAGAGAATAGTTATATAGTTTGGCAGTATGACTAGGGAAAAGCCATGGATTTTAGTGAATAATTAACTAGCAAGTGTCTGCTGTGCTCTTACAGACCTTAAGGTATATTGACAGACAGATTTTAAAAATATTTAGGTCAGAAAGCATATTCAAGTTTTCATGTGTTTACTGTAACCATAGGAATGATTCATTCCGAATATGTATGTTCTTACCATGTTTTCTATTGGCTCTGAGTCTGTAGACATTATAATTAACACCACCAATAGCTTGACTGATAATAACCAAAGAATATTTTATAAATTTATTTTGTATTTTCTTTCTTAAAATTATAGAACTTTCCATGTCTTTTATCCTTGCATATATCTTTAGTACGTGACAGAATATTTTCTTTATATTGTAAGAGGTTGACGTGTGGTATTGAAGTGAAATTTCATGTCTGATGGCTTACTGAACAGCTGTTGAGTAGATTCTAATTCGTGATATATCTTCAAATTGAATAATGTTTAGTAAGTCAACTTTACATTGTAACTTAATAAAGATTTGACATTAATTTGTAAACTTTAATTAACATTAACAAATACAAAACATATGTGTATTGTTCTAACAGTGAGTTAAGAAACTAGATGTTAAGAATCAAGCTTTTTAAAATTGTTTCGAGACATATTATTTTTATTAAATTGTATACCCTGGACACTTTTCCATCACAACTGATTTTTAATATGCATCACTTAGTATATGAAGATAGCCAGTGTAAATACATCTGCTGCTTTCTTTGTTTTTCCATCCTCACCTCATTCTTTACTTTATTCTCATGGATTATTTATCTTGACGTGTTGATGCATTTTTGATAAAATTAATCTGTTATTCTTTTCTCAATGGGTCATTACCATGAGACTTCATAACATTTTTCATTTGTTCTTCTTTGAAATTTTGCATTGTCTTCATTTTTTAAGTTCAGACTTTATAACTTGCACCATCTCAAGTGCATAGTATACCGAATTCAGTATAATGAGAAAATGTAACCTTTTTACCCTGTAAAAGCTCTCCAAAACGCTTTGATTTTATATAATATTACTTTTTCCCCTTGCAGCCTTGATGTAAAAATTCTTGTTACTGGTCATAGTTGCAGCTCTGTAAATTTGACTCTAGTGTTAAAAATTCCATATGCTGGACTCTTTTCCCATTAACTGTCTTAGCAGAAATTTAAAATATATGTGGCCAAAAGAATAACATTGGGAAAAAAATACTGTCATGTTTTGCACGGAACATCATAGGCACAAAGTATTATTTGCTTAATGAATAAATGAGAATGAAGAAGAGTCACTCTATTTTTTTTATTTCCACTGCGTGTTTAGAAAACAAAGTCAATGGGCCAAAATATCAGTATTCAGAAGAAGATGGCTCTAACTCTTGCATCGTCACTTAACACCAATTTCTTCTTTGTTGCTGCATTACATATACCACTAAATTAAAAGTAGTAGGCCCCTTTTCAGCTTTTATCTATAAGACTGTGCTTAAATGTAAGAGAAACTACATACTGAAAATACGTTAGAATGTTTTAAGTAATTAAAAATTTTTGAAGTTACTCTATAAAAATTGAATGTGATGGTCAAAATACACATCTCTATAAATATTTAGATTAAAATTAAAATTCGACAACTAAAGTTAAAATGAAAATTCCTACTGGATTTGTAGAAGTAAAGACATTGTAAGAGAGTGAAGGAAATTTCAGCGTCTGTTGAAGCTTACATGGTGGTTTGTGTATTCCCTCAGCGATTGCTAACGTCACCAGTATTCTTCAAATGAGATTGTGGATTTGTTCTGTTTAATGGTTTCCAAAGCAACTGAGAGATGTGATCCTCCAGAGACAGTGAAGGGATTTGATTTTTGATGCCCAAGTACTATTGAGAAAGTCCAGGTATTGAAAGAGTGTATGAGAAAATCTATATAGGAGATCAATTCCACAAGTACTTTGTAAAAGCATCAGACAAAAGTCTCACTTGACACAGAATATAGAAGTTCTATGCCAAAAATTTGTCAACACACTCGATCTTGCGGACAAAAATATAGATTTGAACTTACAGAGTATGATGTCCTGTCAAAGCTCTGATCACTCCACAACTGAGTTCAGTAGTAAATTCCAAGAGGCTTGTAAAACCACCACTGATTCCTGAACATGAATAAACAGTTCATCCACAGTTCTGCTATGATATGAATTTGGATTATGACTTGGGTAATAAATTAGTATATGAACTATTCGATACAAGATTCTAAACTATTAGCCAATTGCTTATGAATACTCTCGTTCATAAACCATTTTATAATCTAAGCAGATAGTTTTCTGTCAGTCTAAATGGATGCATTTAGGATATAATAGGTGTACCTTGGAGGACCCCATTAGATCATTAGTGGTGGCAGCAATGCCTAGGTTGCAAGGATATAACATTTATCAATAGTCAGTTTTCTGCAAAGACCATGGAAACACCTGGTAATTCTCCAAACACATAGGAGAGCAGATCTATATAGCCGACTACAATGTGGTGTGGGTCAGGCAGAAGATATTTGGGTCCATCACATTTTATGGTTAATAAATACCTGCATACATAGACAATTTTCAAGGAATTAAAATACAATGAAATCCAATTCATGCAAAAATATTCTAACTATGGCTTAGTTTGATAATTTCAAAAGTATGTGGAGAACCTCAAAACCTCAGGGATATAATTCAGAATCCTGATTATTATTTTACTGTAAAATATTGTGCTGGTTACTAGAGCTTTCTGGTAGATGGCACATCCAATCTCTATTTACCGTCTATCATTGATATTTCAGAGGCCTTACTTTAAGTATATGATTAGCTTTTCATATTAAAGAAATGATCCACAATCCAATGAGTATGGATAAGCAAAGTGCTTCATAAAGAATAATTGCAGTAATTTTTCAATAATAATGAAGGGGAAAACATGAGGATTTAAAATTTGTTTCTTCCGATTCTTTCTAATAATCTACTACATATTCGGTGATTTAATTCTGAGACTAGGAAAAAATGTTATGCTCTTAAGTAATCCAGCAATCCAGAATGGCAAACTGATCTAATCTGTTTTCTGGACTATTTTAAATTATGTACTGTGTTTTCCTATGAGATTTTCCCCAGGTGGCAGAACAGAGTAGTAATTAAAAGTTTCCAGATTCAGAAAACTTAGGTTCAAATACTAACTCTACCAATTACTATTTCTGTGACTCTGGATGATATAATTAAAGTTCTTCTAGTCTTCATTTCTTCATTCAAAAAATTGTGATAACAATCATCTTTATTATTGTGAAGACGGAATAAGTTAATACCATGTAAAATACTTAGAACAGTGTCTGTCATATACTAAGTGTTCATTAAATGATAGCTATTGTTAATAATATATTTAACATTATTTGACTATGTTGATGTTGATTCCTAAATGACAACTCTAGGCCCATGTCATTCTGTTTCATGCCTCTGAGCATTTACACTTGCTGTTTTCTCTACCCGGGAGCCCCTTCTCAATAGTCTACCAGCTAATTTTTTATTACATTTTCAAGATGCAGCTCTGTCAACTCTTGGTTAATCTATCTCTAACTCATACAGTGATATTCACTATCTCCTCTGTGCCTACATTCTACCTCATAGAATTCTCTATTATTTTTAAAGTGTCTTTGCATTTGAAATATTTATTCACATGCCCATCTCTCCCACTGGACAGTGAGTTTCTTGTAGACAGTGAACCTAGTATCACATAGAGTAGGCATTTAATAACCACATGTTCTCTCGCTTGCTGAAAGTAGGAAAGAAATATTATGTCTCCTAATTTAATTGACTTCAAAGTTTTGAATCTTAAAACATGAATATAATTTTTAAATGTTCTTATTTTTAAGGATAACAAGGATATAGCCTATTGTTCTTTTAAAATGGGTATTGGGTTGTTTGCTTTGTTTTATTTATGTTCATTTTTAAAGTTATTTATACACATGGGGGATATTTAGGCACTGTAGAAGGATATACAGTGAAAATTACTACTTCTTCATCCATGTACCAACCTCCAATTCCCTTTCCCAGCTTGTATGTGTACATATGTGTGTCTGCCACACACATCTTTTTATGCAAATGAGGACACAGAGGACATATTATGTTTTACCTTTTTTTGCTGTTTAACATGTGAAGTGCAACTTTTCCATATCAGCAGCACAACAGATTTGCCTAACTTTGTTATCAGATTTAGAATATTTTATTGTATGAGAATCCATTCCACAGAGTGAAGGTGCCCTGATAGCCCATGGGAAAGGCAATGCCTTTTCCACACTGACTGCTTTGCTCAGGAGCACCCACATGGATGCCAGTTCTTTTTCTACTGAGATTGAAGGTCAAAGGACAAAAGATAACAGAGCATTGCTCAAAGGTGTAGTATGAACATTAACAAGGGAGGGAGGAGAAAGGCTATGATTTTCCATAAATTAATAAATTTTATCCCTTATTAAAAATTTAAATAGGTTTTATGTGATTTGTAAATGTATAGTTCAAAGAGAATTTTAGCTGCATGCTGAACGAATCAAAAATTTTCTTGAATGCGATCTAAAAATTGAAATTGGAGTGGCTATAGCATTCTTTTGAGTGAGGGGTTAGAGGTTTTTTTTTCCTAATCACAAAATTTGAACATGAAAAGAAAAAGCAAAAATATTGAAGACAATAATGTCACTAGCAGAGATAATCATTATTACTCCATAAATTGCCACTTCACTTAGTAGAACATCACAAACATTCTCAATGGCGTTAGATTTTTAAAAAAACATGAATTTTATATCCTATAAATATGCTGTAATTCACTTAGGCATTTTATGTATAACCAACTTGTAAAACCTACATTGTACTTTTTATTTCTAATTTTTGATATTATTAATAAAACCGATATGAGTATGTAAAATGTATATGTTATTTTTTGTTGATTAGGAGTACTTCATATTATGTATACACTAACATTTGTCTATCATATATTTAAAATATCTTCCCTAGTTTTATTACTTAACCAGTTTCTTTGCTTTGATATACAGAACATCTAAATTTCTCCATAATCAAATATAGAAACCATACCTTATAAGGTCTTTTACTTTGTTTTTATGTCTAAAATTTCTTCCTACCGGTAGATTTTCGACCTTAAAATTATATAGACATACTGTCAGATAAACACTAACTTTTAATTTTTTTCATTTTATTTTCACACTTTTTTTTAATCTAATGCATTAGCAAGGGAATAGAATACACTGGTATAAAAACAAGCACCCAAAATACCATTAAACAAACGTTATAAAAATTAATTTTTTCTCACATAATATTCTAGATGTAGGCCAGTGGTCTAAAAAACAAGTAAGTAATTTGGTATATGCAGTCTTCCAGGGACCTATGTATTTTCCATCATGTTGTTTCTCCATTTCAATTTTTTTCTCTTATCCACATAATCAAAGCTGGCTCACCAGTAGCACAGCTACTTTTCAATCTGCTTATTTTATTTTATTTTTTTATAAAAACATTCGAAAGTTATACACAATACCTTTGTTTCTGTTATTTTGGCTGGGACTATTTTGCTAGGGCTGCCATAACAGAGTACCGCAGAATGGTGGCTTCAACGACACAAATTTTTTGTCTTACAATTTTGGATGCTAGAAGTCTGAGATCAAGGTGGTAGTGGGGTTGGTTCCTTCCGAGGGCTGTAAGGAATAATAATTTGTTCCAAGGCAATCTCTGGCATTCTTTGGCTTGTAGAAGTATCAACATGACTTCCGTCTTTATTTACAAGGTGTTCTCCCTGTGTGCATGTCTCTGCCCCAATTTCCGCTTTGTATAAGGACACCAGTCATATTGGATTAGAGCTCACTCTAATGAACTCATTTTAACTTAATAATTTCTTTAAAACCCCTGTTTCCAAATAAGGTTGCATTCTGAGGTACTAGAGTTTAGGACTTCAGCATATGAATTTGAGGGTTTTATAATTCAACTGATAACACTTGGAAAGATAATCTTTACCTTGGCAAAGGAAGGTTAGGGGAATACAGAACTTGGAGCCAATTATTGGTCTCATCCATCTTGAATTGATTTCAACCTAACATTTGAGCTAAAGGTGTAAATTCATTTTTATTCAATGCTTAAAATCACCTTTCCAGTATAATTTAACAGTGGCAAATTCTCTCATTATTTGAAATGCTGTTTTATTTATATTCAAGATTTAACCCAAGCTCTTCAACGCTACGTGATATATTTCATGTCTACTACTCTTAAATATAAAATGCAACCAACAGTACTGCATGGTGACTATGATTAACAATACTATGTTGTATTTGAAAGTTACTAAGGGAGTAGATTTTAAAAGTTGTCATTACAAGGAAAAAAAATTGTAACTATGTGAGTTGATATTAACTAAACCTATTGTGGTAATCATTTTGTAATATGTACACATATCAAATCATTATTCTGTACACCTAAAACTAATATAATGTTGCATGCTAATTATATCACAACAAAACTGAAACAATATGAGACTGACAATATCTATTTACTTCCTGTAACTTCTGTCATACTGATGTTTTCTCATAGTAATTGAAACCACATAAGTTTGTATATTATAACTTTACAATGTACAAAATAGTTCAGAATGGACTAAAAAGCATTCATTATAATATTAATGACACATATTCAAGGCTTACTAATTTCACAACTAACTTACAAAGTAGGCATTATTTTTTTTCCCCTATTTAAGGACTGAGCGTAATGAAGCATAGGGAAGTTGAGAGACTTGCTTAAAGTCACAGAGCTATTAAACAAGTAACAGCATGGAATGAAATCCACGTGCACTCAATTTCAGGACCATGATTTGAAACACCAGGTGATGTATCTCATGTCTAGCAGGCTCAACTATAAAATGAGACTAACAAATCTATTTACAAGTTTTTCATTAAACAATGCATGTATAACAATCACCCAGCATCCTGCATGAATAAGAATCTCAATAAAAACATCATTGTTCTCTACTATGTCCTTCTCAGTGGTTAGGTCAATCTGTGGTATGAAAGTGTAGAATGTTAATGAAAGAGTTCATAGGTAAACTCAGTCAATCTCTATCTCTAACCTCCCATAATTTGCAAAATATTTTTGTATCCTTAATGAAGGAATCCATTTACATAAGCCAGAATCTCATGCTGTGCAAGTCATCAGCATTAGGAAGGTTCACCTTTAAAGTATTAATGAATCTCCACTTTTTTCTCTGTAATATCTCAGTGGGCAGCTTTGTGGCTTTTTGATCAAACTGTTCTCTCACTGAAGGAGCTATCAGTGGAATTCATCTGTATATGCCTCATCCAGTACAATATCCTTTTATCCAAGGACCTCCAAATCCTCAGTTATTAACACAAGTGTAGATAGCAAGTTAATATTTCAGTTTGCTTATTTATTTGTGAATATGTCAGTTTATAACAATTCACATTATAGCACTTTTTCCAAAGTGAAGTTTTTGTTATTAGTCAAATGATTCTCTATCTTGCATACTGCTATTTCTTCTTAAAACTGTCCCATGATCTTCCTTGGGGGGCAAACTGCAGTAGTATATGGGTATCTAGGACTCATTCTCTTTTCTCCATTAGTCCGGGACGTTATGCCTAATTTCAGTCTACTATTACTGATTGAAGCTGCATGTATTTATTTCAACTCAGGCACTATAAAAAGAAACATGTTTAGAGAATAAATTTTTCCCACATGGTTATTATATGGCAGGTATTATGCTCAGAGAAGTTCTAAAATGCTGTAGTTGTGTTGCACATAGTAGGAGACCACAAAATGCTTGCTGAAGCAGTTAATTTAAAATTAGACAAAAATCAACTCTAACACACTGTTTTGAATTGAAGAGACAAGGATGCAAATTATATGTTACTACAGGCAGAATTGCATTGACAAACTTTTCTGAAGAACACTAGTTTCTTCCAAGATGTTTATTGATGTTTGGCAAATAAAAAAATATGTTGTGTTAAAATGATTTGGGGAAATATTAGCTAAAAGAAAAATTTAAAGATTTTCTTTTTGAAAGAAGTTTCGGAATTTTAATATGTTTTTGCAGCCCTTCCTTGAAATTAACCAGAAAAAGTTATGCTTTCTCTAAAACATCTATTAATATGTCACAGAAATAGTGTTTCACAAAACATTATTTGCAAAATACTGACGTGAGGAATGCAGGAGAAATTTTGGGAAGTGAAGTGTACATTTGCCAATGAACTTCATGTCCTCTAAATACATGTTTGAAAAAAATAACTCTTTTTCTATTACTAAATCGAATCTCTATCCTGGACCTGTATTCCACCCGATTAAGGAGATTTTTATTAAGTCAATTCCAAGTACTCAATTTTAGGTTATAATACCATCAGTTTGAGATATCTCTCTTCTCTATCCTTCCCGGAGCAGCATCAAGTGCTGGCGAGCTTATGTAGGATCTTAGCATTGAAATTGGACATCTGGTTCTCATCTGATAACTGTCCACGCAGTTTCCAGCTGTGGTTTACACAGTCTCGTCTGGTTCTCAGTTGTTGTTATTCTTCTCTGAAATGTCTGCCTTTACATCTGGCTCCCCAACCACATGTCCATACCACACCGACACCGTGTCACCTCTCCTTGACTAAAAGACCCCTTTATGTCAGCCAGCTCTCTTTTAGCTAATCTCTGGGCCTTTGTCAAAACCATAGAAAAATTAGGTTGCCCCATCATACTATTTTAGGTCCATGGGAAATTTGGTGAGGCTGTCTGAGGAAACCACTGGCCCTAAAATCGTTCCCATGTCAACTGATACAAGGAACACTCTGTAAAGATGATGTCCCCCAAGGCTCCAATAGAAAGTCTCCATTCTGGCATTCCCAAACTTACCTGGGCTGAGAGTGAGCCATTCTATCCTCTGAAAGGAAAACTGGATGTTGGGATAGGGGATTGGGATGCGAAGGGCTATTGCAGAGGACCCCACTTTAGACACCTTTCTCTGATCAGTGATTTTTCAATTGAGGTATTATGAGTCCCAGGGGGCGGGTTGGGCTCTAACTAGAAGGGCATCTTTACTTCATCACCTTTAAAAAATCTGTGGTAAAAATCAGTGTGCTATAAGCTTTATGCCCTTAGTACAGTCTAAAAATTCAATTTAAATTTTATAAAACAACTTTTCAAAAATATACTGGCATGTATTCTGTTATGCGTCTCTTGCAAATATAGAAATTATATATTGATTTAGATATTTTTAGCAAAAAGGAGGAACCTGATTAACAATAATATAAGTTATTTAATCACCACATTAGGTAGACATCATCGAATAACCTTGTGAAAAAATAATACAAGTTTTCCTAAACAATGAAAGTGATTTAAAAATGAAAATTCCGATATTAGTACAAAACAAAAAGATAGTAAGACATCTAATATTTCTCTAATGGCACCTCTTTAAGTAGGTTTGTCTACCTACCTACACGGGAAAGTCACAGTGCATCTTTATGAACTAGAAGTCGATAACCCATAGACTAAAATAAAAAAAAAAAATGTGTTCTGGGTGTGTGTTATATACCAGGTATTTCCGCATGTAATATTGAATTTAGCTAGGTACTATTTTTATTTACTTTGCAAATAAGGAGACTGAGGATCAGAAATGTGAAAAAACTTGTCCAAGTTCATAAAATTTCAAGGTGGTGGAGCTTATATCTACATCTGTCTGCCAACGAAGTCCATGGCACCTCTGTCAACTTCCTTATCAGAAACAGGTATTTATTCTCCAAGAGAGAAAAGGGAAAAAATATAAATACACACACACACACACACACACACACACACACACACATACACACACACCACCACCACCACCACCACCACCACCATCACCACCACTACCACCTCAGAAACTAAAAAATTCATTGCAGTTCTTACAGTTTGAGTAAAGGAATTGTCAAGTACCTGCAATCTTTCTTTCTCATCCTTTTTGCAATTAATAGGTTTCAAAGTATATGTTTTATGCACATGAAGGGGTTAGGGATGATCATTAGTATGCCTAGTACTGGTTTCACATTTGTCATCCGGGGCCTCGAGGCTCCTTATGCCTCCCCTTGCCATCTCAGGGCCAGTGCGACACTCCCCAACCTAAACTAAGTCCTTAGGGAATTCTGACACTTAAGGACTTTTCGGCCTCTCTGAAATTTTCATTTTCTGACCTATTTCCCAAGCAATAGAGTCCTCACAGAAAACCTCATACTTTATTCAATCTTTTGGAGTAGCTGGCTGAATAAAGTGTCCCTTATAGGAAAGCAGATCCCTATTCCCCTGCTCCTTTCCAAGCCATCACAGACCTTACCATTCCCAATAGCAGGCTTTGTCCCCTGTTACACAAACAGCATGTCCTTGTCATGCTAAGGAATTTGTAGAGTTGTAGCCCTTTGGAGGATAAGAGGAATGAGAGATCGGCTCCCTAAGGGCAGGGAGTGTCACCTCTTTCATTCCTTGATGAAAGGGCCTGGAATGGCTCTTGGAACATATTTGGCACTTAAATGTATTTGTTGAATGCAGTAATAGAAGGGAGAAAAGTAATAAAAGTGAGTTTTTCCTGCTTCCCAGTTCTTTCTCATTTTGCTGTCTGTTCCTCCAAGGTGAGAAAGTGGTGTGAAAATAGTTCACCAGGTGCTTGTTTAAGATTCTTGTTGAGTTCAAATTTGGCCACTGTGAATGTGGGAATTAAAACCTGACTCATTATCCATATTCTAAGTTCTGTCACTGCTACACTGCACCTTAATGAAATTTTTTGTGTGTGTTTTAGTGTATATGTTTTTATTTCCATTGGTGGTTGGAATAGGATATCAAGATTGTAGACACTCTCTGTGATGGTAAGATTCAGCCTGCTCGCTAACTCCTTTACCCAGCTGGGGTTCATTACTTTTTCTCACCCTTTCCTATCTTATATGATAGAATTTACTGGAGTTTTCACTGATGAATACATAAACTATTAAGTATAAAAAGATGGGCTAACTCTATAAAAGTTTTACATGCCCTGAAGAGTAGATCTTTTGATATTTTCTATTGTTTGGACTTTAGCCAACCAATGAAATTTCTTTGGGTCTCAAGATAGTTTCTCATCCTGCCACTAGATGTCAGGAACAATAAGAGCAGCCGCATCTACATTATCAGAAAAGAATCACACTCCGGAACTATTTTTCAGTCTTTCTCAGAACTGAAATTCATTTATTGAATAAATACTTTTTTGAGCACCTACTATATGTCAGCTACAGTTTCAGACATTTAGGATATTTGAGAATATACAGACAATAACAGACCTAAATAAGAAAGAGAGACATGGTGGAATTAGATGGTGCATACAGATAAGAAGGAGTTGGAAAACAGAACCCGAGTAAAAAAAGAAAGCAAAAAAAAAGATCAGATCTGGTACACAGTGGTAGGCAAAGCAGAGAAGACTAGCAAGATTCATAAGCAGATGCCAAAAAGGGTTGGTGTGAGTTGGGTCCCTCCCTGACGCAGACACCCATGACAGGATTAGATCTGCAAGAGATTTACTGGGTGGAACACCTGCGAAGGCAAAAGAAGATAGAGCCAAAGAAGGCGGGGGACAGCCTTCAGATGGCCATGAAGTTCTGTCCCTGTGAAGTAGAGGGGGTAGGCAGAAGCACTGCATAAAAAGTGCCTTACTTTATAGTGCATCTCTGGTGGCCAGAATGAGAGAGGACCTTAGCTCGAGCTGCTCAGCATGGGCCTACATTAGCATCCCTGACATGCTGGCTGAGAATGTCCTTGGAATTTAGGGGCTCATGCACTAAAAGGGGTGGACTCAGTCAGTGCTGGTCAATTTTGTTCGCCACAGCAAGATTTCTGAGTGGTGCATTTTCATTGTGGCCTTGGAATTTAAGAAAGCTGGAGGAAAAAATGCAGAAAGGGAAGGGACTGAAGAGGAAATGTATGTATACACTGGGTAAACCATTACTGAGTCAGTGAATAGCACATAGACGGCATTCATTAAATGCTATTGAATTTTTAAATTATTTTAATTTTGGAATTATTTTTGTTATTGATTGTCAGTGAATAGAACTCTTTATTCTTGAATAGTAATTAAAATAATAAAATGAACAATCATCTGTTCCCTGTAATATTCTAACTAACATTTCTATTGTTATTAGACATAACAAAGTATTTTGTTCCATCCTTTACATCATATAAGATTGTTACTAGATTTATGACATCACAGACATGCCGACAATTCTAGTTTTTTGTTATACATATTATTGATATCTTTCTTTTTCTTCTGGAGAAAGAAAGAAGAAAGGAATATACAAACATATTTGATGACCATGATATGAGTCTTCACAGTATGCATTGGCTCAAATAAGAAGCAGGCACTTTTACGGCTATAACAAAGTTTACATTTTTTTCTGTAGAGATGCTGCAAGAGTTCTCTAACCATAGACAAGACAAACCATCATTCTGATGAACTATGAAATTTAACATGTTTACACACATTTTCTACTTTGAAACTTCCGTCAGCTTTAGAGTTGCAGTTTAGCATTTCCTAAATTTTGAGTGCTTGAGTAAAACTTTCCTAAAAACAAAAGTACTAAACAAATAGGCTGAGAGTCTCATGAGAAGTAACCTGTAGAGATTTTCAGTACTTCCAACAGTGGCTCAGGGAAAAAATTCCAACAGAATATGAGTTTTTTCGTTGTTCTTTTTTTTTTAATATATTGCTGCTTTTTTTTCTTTGGGGAACATATTAAAAAATAAGAAAGTATATAAAATATAATAAAATGTAGTTTATAAAGCAAAGTGTGTCTATATTCAGGAAAATAAAATAATTTTATAAAAATGTGATTGTCTAATAGAACCCATATACCCCTTAAAAAACTTTTTCTTAAAAAAAATTAAGAATCTTTATCTAATTTATATAGCCAGATGACTAATCATTATTGTTTTATTCTAATATAAAATTATGTGCTAATAATTATATAAAACTGTAAATTCTTGCTAATAAGATATAAATTGGTGAAAGTGTGAAATGTAAAAATGAACATTTAAGGTATCGAACCAAAGCTAATTAAATGCCACCTAGCAGAAATTTTTCTTTCCCCGCCTCTCTTTTTCTCTCTCCTCTGCCTTAAGGCATAAAGAATAAAGAATTTACTGCCAAAATTTGAATC
>NW_011888873.1:4726736-4730034 GCF_000151845.1 Pteropus vampyrus | reverse complement strand
CGAGCTGCTCAGCATGGGCCTACATTAGCATCCCTGACATGCTGGCTGAGAATGTCCTTGGAATTTAGGGGCTCATGCACTAAAAGGGGTGGACTCAGTCAGTGCTGGTCAATTTTGTTCGCCACAGCAAGATTTCTGAGTGGTGCATTTTCATTGTGGCCTTGGAATTTAAGAAAGCTGGAGGAAAAAATGCAGAAAGGGAAGGGACTGAAGAGGAAATGTATGTATACACTGGGTAAACCATTACTGAGTCAGTGAATAGCACATAGACGGCATTTATTAAATGCTATTGAATTTTTAAATTATTTTAATTTTGGAATTATTTTTGTTATTGATTGTCAGTGAATAGAACTCTTTATTCTTGAATAGTAATTAAAATAATAAAATGAACAATCATCTGTTCCCTGTAATATTCTAACTAACATTTCTATTGTTATTAGACATAACAAAGTATTTTGTTCCATCCTTTACATCATATAAGATTGTTACTAGATTTATGACATCACAGACATGCCGACAATTCTAGTTTTTTGTTATACATATTATTGATATCTTTCTTTTTCTTCTGGAGAAAGAAAGAAGAAAGGAATATACAAACATATTTGATGACCATGATATGAGTCTTCACAGTATGCATTGGCTCAAATAAGAAGCAGGCACTTTTACGGCTATAACAAAGTTTACATTTTTTTCTGTAGAGATGCTGCAAGAGTTCTCTAACCATAGACAAGACAAACCATCATTCTGATGAACTATGAAATTTAACATGTTTACACACATTTTCTACTTTGAAACTTCCGTCAGCTTTAGAGTTGCAGTTTAGCATTTCCTAAATTTTGAGTGCTTGAGTAAAACTTTCCTAAAAACAAAAGTACTAAACAAATAGGCTGAGAGTCTCATGAGAAGTAACCTGTAGAGATTTTCAGTACTTCCAACAGTGGCTCAGGGAAAAAATTCCAACAGAATATGAGTTTTTTCGTTGTTCTTTTTTTTTTAATATATTGCTGCTTTTTTTTCTTTGGGGAACATATTAAAAAATAAGAAAGTATATAAAATATAATAAAATGTAGTTTATAAAGCAAAGTGTGTCTATATTCAGGAAAATAAAATAATTTTATAAAAATGTGATTGTCTAATAGAACCCATATACCCCTTAAAAAACTTTTTCTTAAAAAAAATTAAGAATCTTTATCTAATTTATATAGCCAGATGACTAATCATTATTGTTTTATTCTAATATAAAATTATGTGCTAATAATTATATAAAACTGTAAATTCTTGCTAATAAGATATAAATTGGTGAAAGTGTGAAATGTAAAAATGAACATTTAAGGTATCGAACCAAAGCTAATTAAATGCCACCTAGCAGAAATTTTTCTTTCCCCGCCTCTCTTTTTCTCTCTCCTCTGCCTTAAGGCATAAAGAATAAAGAATTTACTGCCAAAATTTGAATCTAGTAACAGACTCAGCTTATGTTGGAAAATAATTTAATTTGAAAAAAATACATGGTCAGTGCTTTATTTCCTTTTTTAAACGTAGACAAGCATTAAAATTTACTCTTATTCATGCCTTCTACTTGCTAAGCAAGTCCCATTCCTGGTACAACTATAAGCTTCAGAATGAACCTGTACCAAATATCTCAAATTGGTGGAATTTGAAGAACTGTTCTTTCAGAAGCAGGAGAAAATCTTTCATGATATCATATGAGTATAGTTTGCACACTGAGAAACTCAGAGATGTATTCGTAAATCCTACAGAAATTGAGAACTCAGAAAAGAGGCCATTAATAAAATTGAAAGTCCCCAAAGATTTAATATTGTGAAATACACGATCAGTGATTCCACAGCTACCTCTGCTACCTGCTTTAATGTTTCTGTTCAGTTGAGAAAAAATTATTTTAAAGTTCCTGCCCAGTGACATTTTTGAGGTCTTGGCTATAAAAAAACAATATCTTAACCTCCATATAAATGTTCTTTCATTTATTCGAATATGATGGTTGATTCAGAAGTAAATAAGTTCAATAAAGGTCATAGTAAACAAACTCCACCTGAAAAGATACGAGGAGACACCACCACAGCAATAAAAAGAATTGCTCCCCTTTATAAAAGTTAGAATTATTGTGTTTTTAAATATAGCATCATTATGTAGAATTCATAAGAACTTTGAATTAGAGAGAGAGAACCTAGCCATAATTTAAATAAAAACTTTCATTTTATAAAAGTGAAAATGTATGGAAAATGTAAATTACTAGATTAAATGTCTAGTTGCAACAGAATTTAGAGATTAGGTAACTAATTATGGAGATTTCAATATATTAAGGTTTCCAGAGGATTCTACTTCAGATTTGGTTTTTCGACAATTTAGAATGTTATTATTACTTTAGAATTGAATTTATAAATTACACTTTTTTATAAATATGTATGTATAGGAAAACACATAGAATATATAGGGTTTAGCAGTATCAGTGGTTTCAGGCATCCACTAGGGTTTTGAAATGTAGCCCCTATAGATTAGAGAGGATGACCATACCTCAGCTTTGTCTTCAGGATCACCAACAAAGTCATTAACAATGTATTTTATTATACGCATTGTCCATCTTGGTGGGAGTGTGACCATATTTATAATATTCAAGAGATCTTCCTACGTAACTCCTTTTTTATGGCAATTTGATCTATTTTTAATGAATATACTCTCCTTTAGAATTTGTTTAAGAATTCTATTATTATTATTTTTTTTTCCATGTCTCTTTGGTTCTCAGAAACATCTGTTTTCTCTAAGGAAAGTTGTTTTTTGTTGGTTTTTTTTTCTTTTTTAATATTCTATCCTTTCAGGTTTTCTCAAGAGTCTGACAACCTTTCATTGTTCTTTCATGGCTGTTAATGAATAAAATAGTCCGGAGTTCTCCGTAGGTTCAAGGTCTATTTCTCCCACAAGCCTGCACACAGAGAGGTGGAGTGGGGTTCTTGACAGTTTGGGTCTGTCAGTTCTGTGTTGGGGAAATAGACAGGGATCAAGCAAGATGGCCAGGGACCCTGTCAACAGCTAAAATAAGGAGGGCCTTTCTCAGGATAGAGTCCTTTGGTGTATTTTACTTTGTGCTACATGCCTCTTCTTTTGTCTTCTTCCCTCTGGGCCTAATGTGGAAGTCCAGCGTTACCTTGAAGTCTGCACAGCTTCTCCCTGAGGTCAAAACCCTCTGATTAGATTTCTTTGCTAAGCAGTTCACTTGTCTCCTTGAGAGAACCATCCTTAGGCCTAACTGACAGCAAAAGGAGCAGCTTCCAGCCCAAAACTTAGC
>NW_011888873.1:4725232-4725796 GCF_000151845.1 Pteropus vampyrus | reverse complement strand
TAAGGAAAGTTGTTTTTTGTTGTTTTTTTTTTTTAATATTCTATCCTTTCAGGTTTTCTCAAGAGTCTGACAACCTTTCATTGTTCTTTCATGGCTGTTAATGAATAAAATAGTCTGGAGTTCTCTGTAGGTTCAAGGTCTATTTCTCCCACAAGCCTGCACACAGAGAGGTGGAATGGGGTTCTTGACAGTTTGGGTCTGTCAGTTCCATGAACCATCAGGCTTCTGTGTTGGGGAAATAGACAGGGAGCAAGCAAGATGGCCAGGGACCCTGTCAACAGCTAAAATAAGGAGGGCCTTTCTCAGGATAGAGTCCTTTGGTATATTTTACTTTGTGCTACATGCCTCTTCTTTTGTCTTCTTCCCTCTGGGCCTAATGTGGAAGTCCAGCTTTACCTTGAAGTCTGCACAGCTTCTCCCTGAGGTCAAAACCCTCTGATTAGATTTCTTTGCTAAGCAGTTCACTTGACTCCTTGAGAGAACCATCCTTAGGCCTAACTGACAGCAAAAGGAGCAGCTTCCAGCCCAAAACTTAGCAAGAGAGAGAGGAGGAGTATCAAAGAT
>NW_011888873.1:4720060-4724587 GCF_000151845.1 Pteropus vampyrus | reverse complement strand
ATGTATTTTATTATACGCATTGTCCATCTTGGTGGGAGTGTGACCATATTTATAATATTCAAGAGATCTTCCTACGTAACTCCTTTTTTATGGCAATTTGATCTATTTTTAATGAATATACTCTCCTTTAGAATTTGTTTAAGAATTCTATTATTATTATTTTTTTTTCCATGTCTCTTTGGTTCTCAGAAACATCTGTTTTCTCTAAGGAAAGTTGTTTTTTGTTGGTTTTTTTTTCTTTTTTAATATTCTATCCTTTCAGGTTTTCTCAAGAGTCTGACAACCTTTCATTGTTCTTTCATGGCTGTTAATGAATAAAATAGTCCGGAGTTCTCCGTAGGTTCAAGGTCTATTTCTCCCACAAGCCTGCACACAGAGAGGTGGAGTGGGGTTCTTGACAGTTTGGGTCTGTCAGTTCTGTGTTGGGGAAATAGACAGGGATCAAGCAAGATGGCCAGGGACCCTGTCAACAGCTAAAATAAGGAGGGCCTTTCTCAGGATAGAGTCCTTTGGTGTATTTTACTTTGTGCTACATGCCTCTTCTTTTGTCTTCTTCCCTCTGGGCCTAATGTGGAAGTCCAGCGTTACCTTGAAGTCTGCACAGCTTCTCCCTGAGGTCAAAACCCTCTGATTAGATTTCTTTGCTAAGCAGTTCACTTGTCTCCTTGAGAGAACCATCCTTAGGCCTAACTGACAGCAAAAGGAGCAGCTTCCAGCCCAAAACTTAGCGAGAGAGAGAGGAGGAGTATCAAAGATCTGGTTCCTCTGATGTGAGTCAGTGGTTATCCTGCCTGGTCTCAGTCAGCCTCCAAGAGGCACTTCCCCACAGGGCAAAAGGGCATAGCCCTTGGGGCCAGCCTGTCAACACCCAGACTACACTCTGCCACTTACCACAGATGTGACCTTCACAAGTTACTCATCCCTTATGCATCTATAAAGTGGATAATCACAGCTTCTACATCAAAGGATTGCACTGTGGACTACTTAATACATGTTGTATTAGTTTGCTAGGGCTGCTGTAACAAAATACCTCAGAATGGGTGGCTTAAAAAAACAGAATTTTATGATCTTACAGTTCTGTAGGCTAGAATTCCAAGATCAAAGTGTCAGAAGCCTACTTCTGCGGCCTCTTTTCTTGTCTTTTAGATAACCACCTTCTCTCTGTGTCCTCACATGGTTGTGCCTGTGTCTGTATTGTCTCTGTCTTACTCTCCTCTTATAAGGATGTCAGTCATGTTAGATTAGGACTCACCCATAAGATCTTGTTTTACCTTAATTAACTTTTTTTTCTTTTTTGTTTTTCACCCATCCCTCCACTCACCTCACCTTTGGAAACCATCAGCTTGTTCTCTATATCTATGGGCTTGTTTCTCTTTTGTTTTGTTTTTTTTATTTATTTATTTTTTCTTTAGATTTTACATATAAGTGAAATCTGTATTTGTCTTTCTCTATATGATTATTTACTTAGCATAATACCCTCTAGGTCCATTTATGTTGTTGCAAATGACAAGAATTTATTCTTTTTTATTTCTGAGTACTATTCCATTGTACCACATTTTCTTTATCATTCATCTATCAATGGACACCTAGGTTGCTTCCATATCTTGACTATCATAAATAATGCTGCAGTGAACATAGGGGTACACATACCTTTTTAAATTAGTGTTTTTGTTTGTTACTAATAAATACCCAGTTGATGTACAATATTATATTAATTTCAGGTGTACAACTCAGCATTTAGACATTTATATAATTTACAAAGCGATCACCCCAATAAATCCAGGACCCATCTGACATCATACATGTTTATTAAAATACTACTGACTGTATTCCCACGTTATATTTTACATCGCCATGACTGTTTTGTAACTACCAATTTGTACCTCTCAATCCTCTCCTCACTTCACCCTTACCCCTAACCCCACCCCCAAATCTGGCAATCATTAAAATGCTCTCTGTATCTATGAGCTTGTTTCTGTTTCATTTGTCCATTATTCTAGTTCTCTATATTCCACACATGAGTGAAATCATATGACATTTGTCTTTCTCTGCCTAACATACTCCACTTAGCACAATACCCTCTAGGTCCATCCATGTTGTTGCAGATGGCAAGATTTCATTCTATTTTTTTTTTCTTTTTATGGCTGAGCAATATTCCATTGTATATATGTGCCACTTCCTTTTTATACACTTACTCATTGATGGAAACAATGAGTTGTCTCCATATCTTGGCTATTGTAAATAATACTGCAGTAAACACATGTCCCTTCAAAGTAGTCTTTTGGGTTACTTCGAATAAATACCCCAAAATAGGATCACTGGGCCCTTCTTTGTCTCTTGCTATAGCCTTTGTTTTAATGTTTATTATGTCTGATATAAGTATAGCTTTTCTCTTGCTGCTTTTAAAATTCTCCCTTTGCCTTTGACCTTTGGCATTTGAATTACGATGTGTCTTGGTGTGAGCCTCTTTGAGTTCATCTTGTTTGAGACTCTCTGTGCTTCCTAGGCTATTTCTTTCACCAAGTTAGGAAAGTTTCTGGCACTATTTCTTCAAATAGGTTTTCAACTTCTTGCTCTCTATCTTCTCCTCCTGGTACCCTTATGATGCAAATGTTAGTATGTTCGATGTTGTTCCAGAGGTCCCTTAAACTATCCTTATTTTTTTTATTCTTATTTTCTTGTTGTTGTTCTGATTGGGTGTTTTCTGCTACCTTGCCTTTGAAATCGCTGATTCAGTTCTCTGCTTCATCTAACTTGCTATTGATTCTCTCTAATGTATTCTTCATTTCAGTTATCCTTCACTTCTGACTGGTTCTTTTCTATGTTTTTTATGTTCATTTTTATATTGTCTATCTCTTTGTTGGTGTTCATTGAGATCATTGAGCATCCTTATAACCAGTGTTCTGAACTCTACAACTGGTAGTTTGCTTATCTCTATTTTGTTTAGTTCTTTTTCTGGAGCTTTGTTCTATTCTTTCATTTGGGACATGTTTCTTTGTCTCCTCATTTTGGCTGCCTCCCTGTATTTGTTTCTATGAATTAGGTAGGGCTGCTATGTCTCCCGGTCTTATAGAGTGGCCTATGTAATAGGTATCCTGTGGGGCCCAGTGGTACAGTCTCCCTTGTCACCTGAGCTGGATGCTTCTGGTGTGTTCTCCATGGGGGTTGTGTGTGCCCTTCAGTTGTAGTTGAGCTTTGGTTTCTGTTTTCACATTGATGGGAGGAATAACCCTCAGTCTGATTGGTTGTGAGGACTGACCATGATTATAACAGAGGGGCTGTTGTACAGGGGCTGAGCCTACAGAGTAGAGTTGCCTGTAGTGGGGCTCTGGTGCCTACAGAGCCTGCCCTTTGGCTGTGTCGCTTGTGGAGGTGGTTGAATGATACTCAGGTGCGGTCTGAAGCTAGGCACCAGATGTGTTGGTTCTGAAGCCTCTTGGGAGGGGCTCTGTTACAGGCCAAGGTCAGCTGCTGCCTGTGTCCTACTTGGAGTCACTTGGTATGAGCTACAAAGTGATCTGCAAATGGTTGCCATTTGCGATGTGCTTGGAGGTGCCTGCGAGAGGCTAAACTGCTCACTGAGGCTGACTGCCACTGGTGCTGGGCTTGGGACTGCTTAGCAAATGGTACAGGGCATGCCAACACCAAACACTACTTGTTTAGGGTTGTGAACATTTGAGGAATTTTAGGAAAGTCCGTCTCATGACCCAAGACAGGCTGTTTGTATGGAAAAGCCACCTGGAATGGCTTGAGTGGGCCCACAAGTTGGGTGGGGCAGGTTCTCAGGGAATCACCAGGGTAGAGTGAACAATGTTAGAGAGGTTAATGGAGATTCAGATCCACCTGCATGAAGGTTGAGATTGGAGAGGGCTCAATAGAGGAAAAATGGCTTCCGCCAGCACTTCTGTCTGAGAGAAAGGTGCCCTTCCAACCCTTGCCCTGAAGCCAGACAATTCAGTTCATAGGTCCCTGGCACCTTTTGAACTGGTGCCCCAGCACTGGATCTTAGAGTGAGTGAGTCTGTCAGTAAGTTTGTGCATGGGCCCTTTAAGAAGAATGGTTGGAATTTCAGCTTCCTTTTATCTCATTCAGCCACAATCCACTGATTTTCTCAGCCAGAAGCTGCGGGGACGTCTCTTCCTGGAACCTGGGCTAGGGAGCCTGCTATGGGGCTGGGACCCCTTGCTTCTCCAGGGGGACCTCCCAAGCTAAGTTATCTCTCTCGATTTTTAACTACCACACACACCTCCTACTAGTGTGGACATGCCTTCTTCTGCATGTCTTTAGTTGTAGGACTTCTTTTCAGCTAGACTGCAGGTGAGTTTCAATGATGGCTTTTCTGTAGTTTAGTTGTAATTTTGATATAGTCGTGAGAGGAGGCAAGCACAGATTTACCCACTGCACCATCTTGCCTGGTGCCATTTTTTAATTCTATTTTTTTTTTTTGATGATAGCCATTTTGACAGGTGGTATCTTATTGTGGTTTTAATTTTTATTTCCTTGATGATTACCTTAAGTACCTCTTTA
>NW_011888873.1:4715659-4717560 GCF_000151845.1 Pteropus vampyrus | reverse complement strand
TAGCTTTCAGATTTAAGAAATGTTTGAGGCTGAGGGGAATTCCTACACCAGATTTTCCAAGTTGCTTTTTCCTGTAGGTCACCACCATGAGGAAGAGCCTAGGTCTGTCAAATGGAAGAGTTTTCTTGTTTTCTATTCACCGTCCTGCCCACCTGGATTAAGCTAAAGTTGCTCACAAACATTCCCATGACCGAGGGCCTTTCCAGCATGATGAAGAAGTTGTCAGTATAAATACCCATAAGCTTAGAGGGAGAACACAGGGGTGGCTGCTCCCTTTTTATAGGCTCACCACACAGCGAGTATTCTTCCACTCACTGTCACCAAACCCATCTGTAGAGGACCAAGTACACACACACACACACACACACATACAAACTTCACACAAACATTAGAGAGGAGAGAGTTTCTGTGTAAAGTATTACTTCTTTCACAGAGGGCTCTCAAAAATAAATAATGTTTTGAAAATAAGACAACCCTTAGCAATAGCTAAAATAGGAGTATGAGGGCCCCCAGCTCCTGACTCTGGTTAAAATTCTCAGATTATTTTCCCTAGGGGAGAGAAGGAGTAAACGTGGAAATTCAGGACTCCCTGGAAGGAGAGAATCTTAGGATAATAAAAGAGGGAAGAAGGCGGAGAGAGAAAGAGGGAGAGAAAGAGTGCGGCACACTTTGCTTTTATCATTTGTCCCGTGCCGTGCCAGAATAAAGAATAAATCTGGCTCAGAATTCATCTAGGCAGGAAATAATCCACACTTGATACCTCCTCTTAATAAACTGTAGATTCTCACTGAATCTGGCGGTCCCTGCACTTTCAGAATTTCTCAGAGTCAAGGAATGAAGAGGCTTTGCCATATTATCCGTCAGAGGACAGAAAGTGTATTTAGTTACATAAAACAGGAAGAACTATCCAAGTAGCCAAGTTGCCTTATATTACTGTTTTGCTTGAAAATCCAGAGCATACAACCAGGGACATACTAAACTTTCTGCCCATGCTTTTCAGCTCAAGGCAAATAGGAGAAATAGTATACATGTCAGAGAAAGGAAAGTGTAGCCCCAGAAAAATAAGAGAGGAATTAGGAGCGACCAGAAAGAAAAGCCTCAGTTGGTTCTTCAAATACCTTACTTTTCCTACTATCTTGTATTTAGCAGTCTTTTATAAGAAACATGATAGCAGACCAGACTTGTTCTTTCTCAAATTCTCAAAATACTACTGAATTTATTAAAAAATTAAGAAAACAAATAATCGGTTCCTTAGTAGGGTCCATGAAAAAATACTCCACCTATTTTATCTGTTGTGAACTTCTTCCATAGGGTTTGCCACTCGCAAATCATGCTCTGTCTTAAATTTACTTTTATCAAGCAATTAATTCTCAATGAGCACAAGCTCATATTGCAAGCACATATGTTTGCTTTTGAAATAAAGTTGTTAATGACTAAATGTATTCATTGTGCCTGGTTTCACAAGCTCATGATGGCAGGCACCATAATGTTTTCAAGTACTGGTGACTGTTTCTCTTTGCACAGGGCACTGGCCTGTCTCTCATATTCACAGCTGTTGTACATGCTTTGCATTTAGAAAAAAGAAAAGGGAGCGGAGAGGGGGAAAAAATCGTTTGTGATTTGTTTTTGAACGAGAGCTAGCTCATAGTCTCCTACTCTGTCTCTGGAATGAATTCCGGTGGCCTGATATTGATGCACTTCAATAAAATGAGCTAGAGTTCATGCAGGCACAGGTGAACTGGGTTAATCAAGATGGCATTGGTGTGACTTCCAATCACAAAAAGAGTACCCCATGGTCAGAGGAGTGAAACAACTCCTTTGCTGTCAGTGGTGAGAAGGGAACTGAGAGGAGCGGCCCAGGGTCACTGAACTGGACTGCACAGGGATTCTTTCTCCCCCGA
>NW_011888873.1:4645288-4715609 GCF_000151845.1 Pteropus vampyrus | reverse complement strand
TGTAGTTTAGTTGTAATTTTGATATAGTCATGAGAGGAGGCAAGCACAGATTTACCCACTGCACCATCTTACCTGGTGCCATTTTTTAATTCTTTTTTTTTTTTTTTTGATGATAGCCATTTTGACAGGTGGTATCTTATTGTGGTTTTAATTTTTATTTCCTTGATGATTACCTTAAGTACCTCTTTAAAGACACTATCACCAAATAGAGTCACATTCTAAGATACCTGGGATTTGGACTTTAACATATAGATTTGGGGAGGATACTATTCATCCTATAACACATGTAAACCATGAGGGAGTCTCTGCACACATAAGATAGTATTGAGGATATTATTATTAATAGAAAGAATCAGATTCTCCTGTCTTTGTCTATATTTACTGATCATCTGCTTTCTATGTCCCTGGTTCTTTGTTGTCATTTATTCCACATAGATGGCCCAAGAAGAAGCTAATTCTTGCCAAGTCCAAGTCAAGAACCTTCTCACTTGCTGCCTGGGGTAAGGAAAGGGATCATCAGCAGTGAGAGGCTGAGCATTCCCACTCTCACCCATGCAGCACAGGTTCCCTACCTGGAATCAGAGTTCATATACCAGGAGCCTCCAAGACATTCCCACCGCATGGGTTCTTACCCCTTTCCAATCTATTTCCTACACTGCAGCCATAAGATTATTTTCAAAATATCTCATTTAAATTTTCGAATTACAGAAATCCCAGGGTTGACATTCTAGTTTTTCCCAGAATATTCTTCAATATGTTATTCCTTCTGAGAAAATTTTGTATAATATTTCCAAATACTTCCAACTTTTATCTATCGATATTATCCTTTGTGGATTTAAGTAGACAGACAATAGGCTGGGAAGATTGAATGTATTTCTTCTTAATTTTTAGAGAAACTATGATAAGATATGAGGTTTTCAGTGAATCTTTCTAAATACACCAAATTGGTCACTTTGAATTTTGATACATAAATTATGTTCAGATCTTTGCAATAACCTTTAATTCGGCATCTTTTTCTAGAAACACAGATGGTCACAATAATAGTAGCTTTCAGATTTAAGAAATGTTTGAGGCTGAGGGGAATTCCTACACCAGATTTTCCAAGTTGCTTTTTCCTGTAGGTCACCACCATGAGGAAGAGCCTAGGTCTGTCAAATGGAAGAGTTTTCTTGTTTTCTATTCACCGTCCTGCCCACCTGGATTAAGCTAAAGTTGCTCACAAACATTCCCATGACCGAGGGCCTTTCCAGCATGATGAAGAAGTTGTCAGTATAAATACCCATAAGCTTAGAGGGAGAACACAGGGGTGGCTGCTCCCTTTTTATAGGCTCACCACACAGCGAGTATTCTTCCACTCACTGTCACCAAACCCATCTGTAGAGGACCAAGTACACACACACACACACACACACATACAAACTTCACACAAACATTAGAGAGGAGAGAGTTTCTGTGTAAAGTATTACTTCTTTCACAGAGGGCTCTCAAAAATAAATAATGTTTTGAAAATAAGACAACCCTTAGCAATAGCTAAAATAGGAGTATGAGGGCCCCCAGCTCCTGACTCTGGTTAAAATTCTCAGATTATTTTCCCTAGGGGAGAGAAGGAGTAAACGTGGAAATTCAGGACTCCCTGGAAGGAGAGAATCTTAGGATAATAAAAGAGGGAAGAAGGCGGAGAGAGAAAGAGGGAGAGAAAGAGTGCGGCACACTTTGCTTTTATCATTTGTCCCGTGCCGTGCCAGAATAAAGAATAAATCTGGCTCAGAATTCATCTAGGCAGGAAATAATCCACACTTGATACCTCCTCTTAATAAACTGTAGATTCTCACTGAATCTGGCGGTCCCTGCACTTTCAGAATTTCTCAGAGTCAAGGAATGAAGAGGCTTTGCCATATTATCCGTCAGAGGACAGAAAGTGTATTTAGTTACATAAAACAGGAAGAACTATCCAAGTAGCCAAGTTGCCTTATATTACTGTTTTGCTTGAAAATCCAGAGCATACAACCAGGGACATACTAAACTTTCTGCCCATGCTTTTCAGCTCAAGGCCAATAGGAGAAATAGTATACATGTCAGAGAAAGGAAAGTGTAGCCCCAGAAAAATAAGAGAGGAATTAGGAGCGACCAGAAAGAAAAGCCTCAGTTGGTTCTTCAAATACCTTACTTTTCCTACTATCTTGTATTTAGCAGTCTTTTATAAGAAACATGATAGCAGACCAGACTTGTTCTTTCTCAAATTCTCAAAATACTACTGAATTTATTAAAAAATTAAGAAAACAAATAATCGGTTCCTTAGTAGGGTCCATGAAAAAATATTCCACCTATTTTATCTGTTGTGAACTTCTTCCATAGGGTTTGCCACTCGCAAATCATGCTCTGTCTTAAATTTACTTTTATCAAGCAATTAATTCTCAATGAGCACAAGCTCATATTGCAAGCACATATGTTTGCTTTTGAAATAAAGTTGTTAATGACTAAATGTATTCATTGTGCCTGGTTTCACAAGCTCATGATGGCAGGCACCATAATGTTTTCAAGTACTGGTGACTGTTTCTCTTTGCACAGGGCACTGGCCTGTCTCTCATATTCACAGCTGTTGTACATGCTTTGCATTTAGAAAAAAGAAAAGGGAGCGGAGAGGGGGAAAAAATCGTTTGTGATTTGTTTTTGAACGAGAGCTAGCTCATAGTCTCCTACTCTGTCTCTGGAATGAATTCCGGTGGCCCGATATTGATGCACTTCAATAAAATGAGCTAGAGTTCATGCAGGCACAGGTGAACTGGGTTAATCAAGATGGCATTGGTGTGACTTCCAATCACAAAAAGAGTACCCCATGGTCAGAGGAGTGAAACAACTCCTTTGCTGTCAGTGGTGAGAAGGGAACTGAGAGGAGCGGCCCAGGGTCACTGAACTGGACTGCACAGGGATTCTTTCTCCCCCGACTGGTATCCACAGCCTTCAGATTCTGAAAAGAGAAACTGGCAGCTTTTTGTGCAGTCATAGATCTTAAAGTAAGAAATATTTTGTTAATTCACCTTTGAGGAAAGTTATATGTCCTCAACGATAACTATTCATACTAACGATATGATTTCTCAAGAGACATGAACAATGTTATGACTTATTTAGCATTGACTACTATATAAATAGACCTACACACACACACACGCGCACGCACACACACTTGATGGATATTCAAGAAATAGCAGTGGTTAGTTACCCCTGGGCCGTGGGATTTAAGAGGTGGGAGATTTTTACTTTTTGTTTTATACCCTTCTGTGGTGTTATTTTTTAACTTTGTGCAGGTATTACTTTTGTAATAAATGGAAAACAGTACTAGCCATGAGATCTCTCTTCTCATATCCATATATTTTTAAATGATCCATGTTATCATAGTTGTATTATATCAGAATATTCCAGGCAGAGTTCTCCAGGCCTTATTATAAAGTATGGTGTCAAGGGAGTTGACTATGACCTGCGTGTGCCAAGTGAAATTTTTGCTGATTGCTTTTCAACATCATCTCTGCTAGACAGTAAAATATAGATAGAGTGACCACACTTTTCAGTTTATACTTCCCATCCTGGGACATTCATGCTCAAAAGTGTCCTGAGATCTGGATAATAAATTTTATGTTCACTCTAGTTATAGGTAGCCTTGTGGCTGTTCATTGGGCATTTAATTTGCTCTCGAAAATAATACTTTAGATTAAAAATGAGCACCTACTAGTTACTGTGATAGGTATTTTATATACATAATTTAATCTCAAATGGCTTTTTGAGGTAAATGAAATGATACTAATGAAGAAATTAAGGTTTGGTAATTTGCCCATTATTTTGTTTTATACACATTTACTATTTTACCTACCAATTTCAGAAATTCAGTCATACCCTATCATTGACTCTGTCTGTCCTTGCAAAATATTCTGACACACACAAATTCCTAATGTCATGTAATTCTTTCCATTTACTCCATTACTCATAGTCTCTTTTAATAATATCTTATTACCAATAATATAGATTTAATACAGATTTCAGAAACAGATTTTGTTCTTATTTTCAACTCAAAACCATTCCCTTTAGGAAGCTTTTGCTGTCCCCTGGGCCTAGACCATTTGCCCTCATTACATACTTTCATAGCCCCTTTCAAGCAGTTATAAGTTTATAAAGATTTATCTGATTAAGTTCTATATCCCCAATATTCTAAGCTCCTTGTAGGCAGGAAGCACATTTTTTTGCCTTTCAATATTTCTCCAGAACCAAGCACATTGCAATTGCACTGACATTTTAATACACATTCAATAAATACTTGTTGAAAGAATTATTGGCGATATTTTACTAGAAAAGCCAGAGAGAGGTTCTAGCACCTAACATATAAACTGAAGGATCCTGCAAAAATAAGGAAGGGAGGGGGAGTGGGAATAGTGACTCTTTTTCTTCAGAGGCTCAAACCCTGCGATAATAAAACCAGAATGCTTCAGGTTTTCTGAAGAGGTATAAACTCCTGCTTCAGATATAACTTCATGTATAACTTCTGAAGAAGTCTATATTATATTGCTACATTTTTGTCTTCCAACCTTGCTGTCAAGATTGGCCTTTACTAAGCTCCTTTTTCATTTCTTAGTCCCAATACCAATGCTCAGTCCTTATGGCAGTGCTTTTGTCATATCATAATTATTTTAATATTTTTATCACTGTGTGGTTTAGAAATGAAAATTTGAATATGCCACACCAAAGCTACTTAGGGAGAGCAGTTATTTATATCAAAGAGTGGGGCAGGGGTAGGAATGACTGAGTGATTATGGAGTGGTGAAATACCTCCTAGCCTCAACTAACCCTTTTTAATGTCAACAGTAGTGTTATTTTAAGTATTATTATTATTTCCATTTTACAGCTGTATGAATCATCTTGCATTGAAATGAAGGGAATGACATAAACTAAATACCATCAGTGTTTAGAATTTTCTTCTCCTTTAAAATATCCGACTACTTAAACAAATATTTTAAGTTAATGCAGAAAAAATTTCTGTTTCAGTCCTGACTCTAAACGAGGGAAATCTATTTGAGTCCTGCCCCAGGCGTATTCAAATACTTCTTTCTGTAATAAAATTAGTCACATAGTGTTAAAATGAAATTCTTTCAGAAATTACAATTTCTAAAATTTTTATATGTTTTTAAAATTTATTGAAATTTAAAAATAATTTTAAAGTTACAATTACAGGTCACTTTTTCATTAGTAATGACAGCAGTATGCACAAACATATATGACTAATATATTTTTTTTCTTTGAATTAGCTGGCTTTATATTTAGCAGCACAGAGGAAGGACATAAAACTTAGGTTGCTTTTCACATTGTTATTAGATTTAATTAATCTATAAGGATGCTTTAAAGCAAAGGAGCATGAATTCTCATATAAATTAAGAGAGTGATATAAAACAAATTCAGTGACTAAAAATTCCTCCTCCTTTCAATTATCCAATTATTTACCCAAACAAGGATCTCCATTATATATGATTTGATTACTAACTACCTTTTGCATAGGAAAAGTGCAGAACTTTTTAAAAAATATATACATATTTTATTTTTTAAAAAATATTGATTTAGAAGACAAAGTATCTTGTATTTGATTCATGGATGAAATAAATTTTTAAAATTGAACCATTATTATTGACAGTTTTTGACAATAAGAGACTACATTAAGTATGCAGAGAAAATAAATGCAGTCTCTGAATGTAATTCTAGTTTGCATTATCTCTTATTGTTGTTTTTATTTGTAAATCACAGCCTGAAGCTTTTGACGTTGTTTGTATATTCATCTATCAGGAAAAATATTTAGGAGAAAGGAATCACAAAGACCAGTAAGAAAATTCATTGAACTACTGGGAGTTGAAGGTTAATTTAAATGTAGGGAGAAAACTCTATTTTAAAAGTGATGATACACTAAAAAATGAGACTATGTAGCATCGTACTCTCCCTCCAGCAAGGCAAAAGGGCACCCGGTCCTGTGTTTTCATTTCTTTTCTTTTTAAAATTTTTATTTAAACTGGACAAAATAATGTAGCGCAGAACAAAAGTCATTATCCCTGGAAAACTAATAGCAAGTGGGCCCATTACAATCTAATGCCTAGGATTCTTTTAATCAAGTATTTATTGTCAACAGGACCGTGTGTTTGCCTGCTATAAACAACTCTTAGCCCATTATGAACCTTTATTTCACTTCTTTTACATAGCCTGCTTTTTCCATGTACTTTTTTTCCCTACTAGTTTGTACAAGAGGAAACCTGGCTTAGTTTTGTTTTTTGCTTGTCTGTTTTTGTTTTTGTTTTTTGATGAGGTTCTGTCTTTGTTCCAGTTTTACCACTGCATTGGCAGAAGCCCGGAGAGGCTAAGTGACTAGCTTCATGTCTCCCAGGGAGTCGGGGGGCTTAGCCAAAATTAGAATTCAGGAAAATGTTGGCTTCCAGCTTTTGCCTTAATCATTAGGGCTCCCATGTAGAACTTATCAAATGAAACTGAAAAGCAGTCTTTCCTTTGCTTTGAACTGTGCGGGGCAGAGTGTAGGGAAGACTTGCACTCACTCCCCTGTCAAAGTTTAAAGTTGACATATCATCCATGAAGATGAATGCATTTTTAAAAGATTTCTCTAATCGACAAATACCTATGGTAAGTGCCCAATCACAAAACACTGTAGAAGATCCTTTAACATTAAAAAGGATACATTCAGAGACTGAGGAAGTCCCCAGATTCCTTCTAATAATGATTATGGCAATGTTCTCATCTGTGATAAAGAACTAATAATATCTACTTCACATAATGGTTGTGAGGACTAAACTAGACAATAAATCAAAGGAGAACAAGAGAGATACAGTATGGTGCAAATGTTAGGCAATACACTAATGTAAATCAGGAAAATGGGGATCACCCTGGAATTGTCTCTGTTCAAATTCAAGGCCAAGTCTGGAGTTTCCTTAATAAACAAACAAAAAGAAACAAAAATATTATTTTTTTAAAAGATATTTCTTAGGCATCTTAACAAGATGATATGTTAGACTGTTATTGCTCTGTCACACATTAATGAACTCAATCTGTACACCTCTCTTATTCTCATGTGCATTTACTAAGATAAATGGAAACTAGCTCCCTCCTGCTCTCTGGCGATATAGGTTATTTTTTTCTGTCCTACCTCCATCCTGCCCACCCAGCAAACCACACCTTTACACTTAATAAAAGATTTCTAGATCAATATAATTAACATCAAATTCTCTCTTTTTTTTTTCTCTAAAGTCTCTCTATACTCCTATGCCCTCTCCTGTTCCCATAGCTGAGAGAAAATAACCCCCTACCAGTTTACCAAATTCAACCATCATGATTAAGTTCTAGGCACTGTGCTCAGTGATGGGCACCTTCTCTTTATCTTTGTCTTATTATAAGTATTTAAAACTTTGTGTTCGAGGGAAAGTTGGGAGGAATCACTTTTGAGTCTTCTGCAGTGACTTAGAATGACTGGGCTAACTGGCTGTTCTGGGCAGTTTTGAGACACAAGGAAGAACTGGATATGTCGATTATGAGGGGAGGAAAAAAACACTTTGGGATAGGGGTTCCGGGAAAGTTAGTAATGGTATAACTGGGTGATAGGAAAGCAGAGAGCTTCTAGGGGAGCCATATGGTTTTTAGATGAGAAGCTAAGTTGCCTTATGGCCTCTCATTTGCAGGCAGCAGGAAAGGGGGAGCTGTCTTTCGTTACTTTCCTTAAAAAAATGAACTGGGTTGTAATGTGAACTCAACCCTCAAAAAGGCAATCCCTTTCCTCAGAGCAATCATATGTAAAGTTCACATACCCCAAGACGGTATGCTCCTTAAGCTGTATATCCTAACATTTAACCATCTCTAAATCCTTTTGAAATGGTCCCTGATACCTACAAAGAGCTTAAGAATAAAAATTTCTACTTGAACATAGCTACTTAGGAGACACCCCTGGCTGGAGGAAAGATGACAACAGAGAGCAGGGGTAAAAAATGGTCTTTGTTCAGAATGTTGTCATTTTTATCTCAAGTCCTATGCTGAGAAAGTCACCACAGGTACTAGGAAGAGTAGAGATACCAGCTAGTACCTAAAGCCTTCAGGAACGAAATCCCTAGATCCTTAACTAAAACTGTGATGATGAAGTTGCTTTGAGAAATACTATGGTATAATTAATAAAGATGTGGTAGTTTGCTGAATTTTGTGTTAATAATAGAAAAGAAAGGAAGAAAACTAAATTTAGAAGAAAAAGTAGACCCTAGAACTACAAATTCAAGGAAATTGCATTTTTAAGAAGTGAAATGAGTCTACTTTGATTAGTTTAATTTCCAAATGTCTGTAAGATATTCAGTAGACAATATCCTGTGGAAGGTAAGAATTATAGACTAATAAAGAGGGTGAGAGGTCAGGGATGGAGATGTCAACCCCATATAGAGTATAATTGAACCATGTGTCTCATTGAAAAATTGTTTAGGTCTCTAGTTCTAGCAGCTGTGAGAGTTAAAATTATCCTCCCTATTCCACTCAGTGTATTTCATTATTTAGACATCATATATTAGACATAAGGAAGAACGTCTTGAGTGTAAGAGTGATTAAATACTGAAACAGACTACCAAAGGAGCTTGTGAAATTATCGACTCTAGAACTTTTTAAAAATAGAGGCAACCATCTGTCTTCTGTAATTTTGGTGGTAATCTGTCTTTGAAAAGGAGACTGGACAAAGTAAACTTGATAGGGAAATATTAGGTAAATAATTTTCTGGACATTTTCCTGATTTTGTGGCCTCATATAAACATGTACTTTGTTTTTATTTTGAACTGTTCTGACATGACTCTAAAACATTTTTACGACTTTGATTTATAAACTACTTTAGAGTTAGTTCTAGCAGAAATTCTTATATCCCTTATGTTTTGTGTTTAATATTATTGCTCAATATCTGAATATTTTTAGAGAACACTGTATGCTATGTACATTATACAGACTTTATGGAAGTGAGTGAGCTTTTAAAACAATTGTGATAATCAAAGTATGTAGGATAAGAGCCTGAACTGGGAATATGAAAGTAAAAATTAAAAGAAAAGAATGGATAGAGTTTTATAAAGAAAGAAGTATTTAATAATATTTGATTCCAACCTTGAAGTATAACGGAGACTATTTTGATTCGTATACTCAAGTTCTTTCATTTAACCCTCTTCCCTCTGGGGCTGTCGATCAAGAAACCATGTACATAAAAACAGTACCAAATGGAATGGGACAGAAGTATCGATTCATGAATAGCTCAAGGGCTTGGTACCCCCTCCTCCAAACAGGGCTCCCTAGAAAAAGCATCAGTGAAAAATATAGCTCCAGCCTATGAGCTGAAGCAGAACCTTCTGCTTCCTTCTTCCTCCCCATAATCTACAGCTCTCAGCTCTCCCGGTGGAAAAGAACATCCTCCTGTCAGACTTAACCACTCAGCCACAGGTGGTGGTTTGGGAACAGAAAGTACTTGTCAGATCTGTGCCGGTGGCCAGACTCTCCCTGCCTCAGGGAGCTTCTCTCAGGGGATTAAAACAGCGTCACCAGGGTGCTCTGCGTGCGGACACTATCCTGTAACACACAGTGACCCCTCTCACCAGTAAAATGTGATCTAATAAATGTCCTGGTCTCTGACCCACCAGGTTGAGGCTTTTTTCTCCTTTGGGAAGAGCCAGTAAAAATGGGGAGGAACCAGCAAAAATGAGAAAGAAAACAGAGTTTCCCATCCCAACAGAAAAAAAAAAAAAAAAAAAAAACAAAAAAACAAAAAAACAGAATAGTCTAGGACAGAGATTCTTAAACAGGGAATCTACAGAAGGATTTCAGATTTTGAACTAGATTTTCAAGGAAGTATTTTCGTTTTTTTCTTTCTAATACCTTGAAGATTAGTTATGTGGGGGGAAACCACAAAAGAGCATCAACAATATAAATTAATCTTGTTCAAAATTTCGTTATTAAGAAGTTACTTTACTTCAAACAAGGATAGGGATGCACATGATACACACTGTGGTCACTATGCTATGCCGTCTAAAATATTTTGATAGAAATACTCTATTCCTGTTATTATCGACATTTCTCTTTAGTTTACATTCAGCCTGTATTATACAGGGCAATGTCAAGGAAAAGCAAATAAAATGAATGTCATGCACCATTAGTTAATCTGCAGTGACAAAAAGATTGGAACACCGAAGCTCCAATGTATTTTACACAACAAGGTTTTTGCTAATCAAAACATCAAAACATAAAACCAAAGGCTGAAACTATAATCATTCTATATATTAGACTGTCCAAAATTAAAAAGAATCATCATACAAAGTGTTGGTGAGAATGTGTAATAACTGAATCTCTCATATATGGCTGATGAGAATATAAAACAGTGTGTGCACTTTGTAAAACAATTTAGCAGTTTAATGAAAACTGAAAAATATACTTCTGCTGTGACTCAGCCATTCTATGCCTAGGAATTCACCCCCGAAAAATGAAAGCAGGTATCCATACAAAGACTTACACACCAAAGTTCACAGCAGTTCTATTAGTAATAGCCAAAAACTAGAAACAACCAAAATGTCCATCAATAAATGAATGGATAAACATATTGCAGTATACATACAGACTATGGAAAACTCAGCAGTAAAAAGAAACAACCTATCGATACGTACAACAATATGGATGAATCTCAAAATAACTTTTGGAGTGGACAAAAAGCCATAAAAGAGTATGTAGTGTATGATTCCTTTTATATTAAAGGAAGAAGTATGAAAGGGCATAAAGACAATTTTAGGGGAGGTAGATGTAGTCACTATCTTGTGGCGATGGTTATGTGAGTGTACACATATGCCAAAACTTACCAGGTTGCACATTTTCAATATGTGCAGTTTATTGTATGTCAATTATACTTCAGTAAAGCTGTTCACACGCGCGCGCACACACACACACACACACACACACACACACGCACGCACGCACGCACAGCTAATAAAGTTCAAGAAGAATCTCATATTTCCCCATTCTCAAATACAACAGACCATGGGACTCACTCAATATTCCTTCCTTCCTTCCTTCCTTCCTTCCTTCCTTCCTTCCTTCCTTCCTTCCTTCCTTCCTTCCTTCCTTCCTTCCTTCCTTCCTCCCTTCCTTTATTCCTCCCTCCTTTCCTCCCTCCCTCCCTCCTTTCTCTCTCTCTCTCTCTCTCTCTCTCTCTCTCTCGGAGACTAAGTTTAAAGATGCTGGAACTTACTCAAAATTTAATTTGCCTGATCACAAAAGCCTAATCTTGAAATACGATACAAGGTTGTATTCCAGAGGACAAAATTTGAAGCCCATGAGTAAACAACAGGCAGAAGTTTTGTCTGTTTTCAGAGAAAAAGAAGCCCTTCTCAGAACAGTGAGAGGAAAGAGTTTATTTCTGAGTTGGGTATTGGACTGATATTTTCACCTATAAGAATGAAGTAAAACTTTTTATTCAAGTCTCTAAAGTTACTATTTTATATACCGCCGAAAATCCACTTTCTTTTGTCCCAGCAGCCTCTCTGGAAAGAGAGATCGAAAGTGGAGGAGAATGTACATTTTCAATGGGGAGCAAAACATTTCTGGAGGCTGGCATCAAGAGTAACCTAGCCTTGCCATTTCTTAACAGGCAGAAATCTGCAGAACTTTTCTGAAGGTTACTTCTGCTTCGGAAAGCTTTAAAATTGAAATGCAGAATGTCCTCTTTCTGTTATACAGATGGTCTCAATAATTTAGCCTGACCAAAATGTCTTCTTTGACTTGCATGTAAATGAACTGAGAGCATAGGGATTCTCAGTGCTTCTTGACAAATCTGCCCCTCAGATGACAGCTGGCCCATGAGAGTTCTCATTCTATGTGCCTCTGGGTTCCTTTGTGAGGGCAGGTTTCCTGCACTTTTTCTAGAAAGCCCAAATCCTCAATCGGTTGGCTTTCAAAGATTGTTTTATGCATTTCCACTTATGCCACAATCACTTCTTATACAAACCAAACGATAAGCCTCTTCATTAAAAGTTGTTTGGTGCAGAATTAAAGCTTATTTTGTTTCAGTTGCACAGTTCGAGCCATTCTTATTTTACGATTAGTAAGTGATCATGATGAAAATCGAGAGTGAATGTGACCTGATGCTTCATAGGATTTTATAATGAAGCTGTGTTGTGGAAATGAGCAGGGAGAGAAAGAAAAAGAGCGCTGTCGAAAATACTTGTGTATGTATTCACGCGAGTTTTTAAGAGGTCTAAAGGATTCATTCATCAGCTTTTCAAAGAGTTACTCAATCCAAAATAATTTAAGAACCATAGGTCTAAAAGCAGCATTGCTTTATTAGGAAAAATTGATGAATGCAATTGCAGATAAATTGCACTTATAGTGATGACCACATCTTAAAATGGGAACATGCAATACTACACATCACTTTATAAAAAAATGTTTTCAACATTAACATCAAATTTTTTTAAGGAATATAATATTTGATATAGTCTAAAAAGTATTGAAAAACAGTAAAAAACTCCAACAACCGAGAACTCTGTTGCCGCTGTATATTCTAATGTTTTATTGGTAATTATACAGATGGGAAGGGAATCATAACTTTTCTTAATCCAGCTTTGCCAGTAGGCCATTGAGAAATCACATGTAAACAGGGAGAGGAATTAGTACAGGGGATAAATTCTGGCAGTATATACTGATGTGATAATTGAAGCCATGAAAAATATTATTAACAGTAACTAATAATTTATTTCCAGTTTCCTTATTGGTGTTAGATTAAATCCTTAAATACTGAATAAGAGTTAATTATGATATAGCCATCTTGTAGTAATCCGGACACAATAGTCATTAAAATAAATATAAGGGTTACAGGTAAACTCTGTGGGAAGTTTTTGTTTTTCAATAATGAAATTGGTGGTAGCTGCTTCAATACCTCCATTTACCAGTGAATGCAGAAGTGATAATCAACCTAATAAGGTAGCTATTTCCAGGTATAAGAAGAACCCTTTTGATTAATTCATTCCAAACTGAGAAATCATGCAACCAAAATAGAAAAACATTGTTCTTTTCACAAACTGTGACTAGTGTAATGAATAAGATAAAGTGTAAATTATCTACAGGATTCAACCATTTAAATTTTTCATAGTTACTCAGCTGAAATTTTCTAATTAACTTTTTTTTTTAAATCTGCAATTTGTATTTAGGAATTAGCTAACACTATTTTTAAGTTATGCTGAAATGTTTAAGAAATAAACTGCTTTCCTCAAATCGATGATCAGTTCTTGAATTTCATGTTATTTCTTAACCTTTCATCAATATTAGTCCACCCTTTTCTTCTTATGTTTTCTTCTAGGTGTTTTGTACAAAACACCCTCCTAGTTTCCCTTCTACTTCGGTCATTCCTTCCCACAGCCCTTTCCTGGATCATCTCTGTCTCCCAAACCTCTCAGTGCTGGGGACACCCTGGACTCTCTACTTGGTCATTTTTCCTTCACCATCTACATCTGTATCTATGCAGCCTCACCCAGTCCATGGCTTTAAATGCTATCAATATGTCGAAGATTTTTGAATGTTTCTTTTAGTGCCGATCTTTCTCCAAAACTAGGCCCACATATGCAATTGCCTTCTAGATATTTCTATTTAGATAACCATCAGGCATCCAAAACTTTACATGGCCAGAGTTATTGCCCTCACCAGCCCACCAAAAGAAAGTAATAAGTTAAAAATATGCCTTTCCTAAAGTTTTTCTCACCACAAAAACTGGTCACACCACCCTCTCAGTTGCTTTAGTCAAAACGTTATATTTCAAACTTGATCCCTCTCTTCCTTTCATCACATAATTCAGCAGAAAGGCCCATTTCTCTGTGTTCATATTATATGTACTTCATCTCCTCTTGATGTCTAATCCACCATAATTTCTCTTGTGATCTACCGAAAAGTCTCTTTGACCAGGTACAGGCTCACTCCATCTACCTCTTTATTCTGTATGATTTTCTACTAAAAATAGAATTAAATCTAATTCCTCACTGTTGTCTAAAGCTTTACTATTCAAAATGTCTGAGAGGACCAGCAACATGGGTTTCACCTGGAAGCTCATTAGAAATGCAGAATCTCAGGCATGGTGAACAAAAAAAATTGTGTTTTAATAAGACCCCCCAAGTGATTCATGTGTATATTAAAGTTTGAAAAGCACTAATTGAAAATGTCTTATAAGATATGTATCCTGACTTCCTCTTCAAATTTATTCTCAAATCTTTTTTTCTTTTCTCACTATACTCAGCTCCAATAACCTTCTATCTTTTAGCTTAACACAGTAGATAACATTCTATATTGAAAAATTGTTCCTTGCACATCCATATATATATAATGCCAATACTTAAAATGGGAAGGTTTTACCTAAAAATCCCAGTTTCTGGCCTCTATAAAAATCTTGAGTGTCTGGCAACACTAGTTCTGCATTTCCTCCGAGACATAAAGAAGAGTTAAGTAGCTGCTTACATATCCCTACCACTCACGCCATGGATTCAGCCAATATTTAACTTGACTTTCACTCATTTAATGAGACCTGCCTATTAATTCCATGACCCTTGATCTCAATCAGCAAGTAACCTTTTCATTTGAAGCTAATTAAAACAAAAAAATAAAAATAAAAATAAAAATAAAAAATAAAACATGACCACATACATATAATATATGTATAGTTATAGTAACGATGATCTTTGAAACTTTTGTTTAAATATTATTATATTGTCGACATGCTTAAGATTAAACCTACCTTGATCTTTCTTCTAAAGAATGAATTCTTAAACAAACAATAAGTATTTCTTTCTTTAGGAAATAAATAGATCTAATCTCACTGTCTAGTGATTAAAGTCACTTAACTGTAAATCAAATTATCTATGTTAAGCTTTTCCTAAATGGCTTTTGCAACAGAGCATGAGTATGATGCTAGATTAAATCTCAAGAATACCTGACAACTCAGAGCTTCTACCTTTAGGAGTAGAAGACATCAGTGCTCCTTTTATATTATGTTCCTCTTTATCTTTTATCTGCTAACATATCTATATACTATCTTTTATTAAATTTCTGCCTGTTGAAGGAACATTTTTCTTTTCCTATTTTTTAAGTATTAGCATCTCTAGGCTATATTTTAATCCTATTTAAATATTCCTCAACAGTTGTTGATAAAATATTTTAGTATGTCACATATTGCCTAATTGATATACCACTGAGTCTCCCTGGAGAAAGAGTATTGTAAAATAGCTTTCCATTGGTTCCCTCGATAAATCAGTGTTCCTGTTGTGTTGAAACACAGTGGGAAGAGCTAAAGCTGTAGTTGATTAACATAGAAAAGTCTAAAATGTTTCTCAGTTTTGAATGTTTACATTAATCAATAATTCAGCTCTAGTGTTGCCATAAAAGGTTACAGGAAAATCCTTGTGCTTTGTCAATGACTAATAGACAGCTACTCTGGAAGGTTATATTTTTGCCAGCCTGTTTCTAATGCGTATCACTTTCTGAATGATATTGATAATCTCCGACAATCAGGCACAAAGGATGACTTTGATATCTTCCTGTCAGTTGTCCCGCAGCTAAGTGCTCTTCTCTGCAGGCTTCAGGCAGACATATGATATAGTGGGTACCAGCAAAATGTTTACCTAAGGTACTAGCAGAGATTCTTCCTCTGTCACTAAATTAAAACACACACACACACACACACACACACACACACACACACACACACACACATGTGATAACATTACTCCTCTTTAAAGATATTTTTGTTAAGAATATTTTTTAAAAGGATAAATTTTTGATCATTTTATAAGACACAATGAAAAGATATTTTGACAAAAGTGAACGTCTAAATTTAGGCAAAATATTTTAGCTGTTGCCTAAGTTATATTTATTCCATCAACAAAAGAACAATGCTTAATATATCTTGATTTTATTATTAAAGAAGCATAAAGAAGAAAACATAAGATGGCCATCAAAGCTAAAGATTTTGTAATCATACAGCCATGAAATTCTGATCTGAATGAAAATATGAGTATAAAGAGAATAATCATTTGCTTATTAATTCAAAGAACAACTTGCCATTTTTTAACTATTATAAAAATAAGAGATTGCAGGACTTTGTTTTTAACCATGTGGTTTTTTCGAATGTATGTGTAGTAATCTCATTATACCTGTGGTGCAAATTCAGGTGAAAACAAATTTCTCTGTCTTCCTTTACATGCATTGCCTTTAAAAAAAAAAAAAAATACTTACACAACCAACAGACAATTTAACTACCTAAAGCTTTTCATTCAGCTCTATTCTCTTATGGACCATGGTTGAAATTGACAGGGTGTAAGGTTGTGTAAACATCCAGGAAGGGGCAAAAATATCTGCTTATCCCCAAGTACTAATAAGCACATACGTAGACTATTTCTACCAAGTTAGGAGAAAACGAAAGAATCACATTGAGCAGAGATGTCTTAGTCAAAGGCCTCATTATCTCAAGGCACCCCAATTGAATGAGTGTACCATGATTCCCTTCATTATGAGCAAACACCAGAGATACAGCACAAAGAGAGAAGGTTCCAGTGATTCACACTGCAATTATAAGTGCCACATTAAAAAAGAGGACAAAAGCAATAGCAGAACACTGCATCTTCAATGGTTAAGGAGAGTAAACAGAGAAACTTGTTCAAAGGCCACAACAAATCACATGATCCAGTCCTTTGTCACAGGAAAATCATTAGACAGTAAGAATGATGCTGAGGCACAGCTTATACATGATAAAATAATTTGTACGCATTCTCCTACATCAAATTATTCTTGTTTCTTACACAACTAGATTTGTATACATGGCCAAGAATATTGGTTGATACATAATTGGGCCCAGCATTAGGTAATTAATATAGTTCCCTATTGTTTTGCCTCGGTATTCATTTCATTCGAGCAAGGTTCTTTGTAAGGCACAGTAAGTAATACCTTCATAGAAAAAAGATCATGTTTATGAGAAGAGGTGATTACTCTATTAATTTTAATTTTGACTATATGAGCAAAAATTAGATAGTCCTTGCTCCATTATACCTTCCCATCACTAATCCATTTATGAGTTTCTATTTATTTACCTATTTATTTTTATTTATTTATTTATATTTATTTATTACAAAATATATTAACTCTCATGAACACACCTCACAACTGCAGACCAAGACCATTCAAAGGAACATATCTACCCCTGAGTTCCACCCTTGTCCTGAATCCCCTGTCTCTCTGAATCTTACATGTATCATCCTTTTTCCTCTAGAGAAGTGTGTCATTAAAAATCACATATTTTTAGATTTGGTTGTTTTGAAGTGTATTGCATCATTATACTGAATGTAATCTCCAGTGACTTACTCTTTTTAATGAATATTTTATTGATAAGATTAATTCATATTGTTCCATGTTGCCATGATCCAATCATTTTGACTACTGTGTCATGTTCTATTGTGTGACTATACCGTCAATCAATTTATCCATGGATATTTGGATTGTTTCCAAGTTTTGCTACTGTAGTTAGAGCTGCTAAATAGTCTTATTTACATAGGCCTGCCTGTAAAATTTGAGGGCTCCAAAGTACTAATTTAAGTGGAAGCTCACACACCACATCTCAAAATGTAAAATGGTATAAATCCAGCTGTACACACTGCCCAACTCATGTCCTCATCCAAGGATGCATGGTCTGTTCCTCAAGAGTGGACCTCCAATCCAGAGGCTGAAAGAGATATATTGTCACCCAGGACACCATGCCTTTGTGACCTTAGGGAGCAGAGTAAACAAAAGCTGGAACTGGACCAGCATGTCTGGTAAGTGACAGGGCCCACCTGCGCCCATGTTGGGACAATGTGAAGCTTCCCTGGCAGCAAAAGCAGGCAAATCCTCTCCTGGCTTTTCTGATTTGAGGTTTTTAAGGAGTTCTAAGCACCTCCCAAAACTCTACCACCCAAGCAGAAGTGCATAAGATACCTGGGAAACCCGACCTGCCTTGACCCTGTACTGAGGAACTGGGGCAGGTAGCCATTCTTTCTCTAGTTTCCTAGGGCTATGTCTGTGACCCTCCCATTCCCTCTCCATACATGAGCCCACACTCTCGGACATCATTCTTGGCTTAGGAACTGGGCCCCAATGGGCTGGCGAGACCCTTACCTATAAATCTTATCAACTCAATTATCAAAGTATCAAGAAAATTTCTTGTGTTATGAAAAAGGAAAAAAGTATTTGTGTCTTTATGTTTGTGATTTATAGGATATTGCAAAGGGTAGAGCCCAGGCAGGGGTCTCACTCACGGGGGTCTAAGAGCAGGACTCCTGCTACACATGTGCAAGAATTTCTCTTGGGTGCGATACCTGTATCAGCTTCCTAGGGCTACTGTAAAAATTATCACAAACTGGGTGACTCAAAACAACAGAAACTTATTCTCTCATAGTTCTGGAAGCCAGAAGTCTGAAATCCAGATGTTGGCAGGGTTACACTTCTAGCTTAGGGGGTTTCTCTTCTAGCTTCTGTGGTTCTAGCAGTCCTTAAGGGTATCAGTCTGCTTGGGTGGCCATAACCAAATACCACAGACCAAGTGGCTTGAACAACAGAAAATTATTTTCTCACGGTTATGGAGGCTGGAATTCCAAGATCAAGGTGCCCGCAGGGTTAGGTTCTTCTGAGGCCTCTCTTCTTCACTTGCAGGTATTCGCTCTCTCGCTGCTGCTTCTTGTAGTTATCCCTCCGTGCATGCAGTCTCCCGGTGCTTTTTGCATGTGCTAGTCTTTTCTTACAAGGACGTCAGTCAGATTGGATTAGAATCCACCCAAAAGAACTCATATTAACTTCACTACTTCTTTAAAGGTCCTATTTCCAAATACACTTGCATTCTGAGGTCCTGGTAGTTGGGACTTCAACGTATGAATTTGGAGGGCACAAAGTTCAGTCACAACACCTGGCATTTCTTGATTTGTAGACATATCATTCTGTCTTGTTTTCATATCTTCTCTATGTGACTTCTCTTATAAGGATACTGTCTTTGGATTTGGAGTCCACCCTAATCCAGGATGATCACATCTCAAGAGTTTTAACTTAATTATATTTAAAAAGGCCCTTTTTCCAAATAAGGCCACCTTTAATAAGTTCCCCATGGACATATCTTTTGAGGGCCACAATTCAATCCACCATAAATACCATTTTTATAAAGTGAAAAATGACTTTAACTAAGCAATATATTTTAAATGCAATTGCTGGGTAGAAAGATATGCAAATGCTCAGCTTTACAAAAGAAAGTGTTTCTCGTGTTAGGTGTACCAATTTATACTCCTACTCCTACAGCAATATAAAAGACATTCAGCTGATTCACACCCTGTCACTCACTAAGGAGCGTTTCTCATTGAGTACTTTTGCCAATAAAATGGAGGTAAATGGCATTTTATTGTTGCCTTGATTTGCATTTTCCTGATTCCTACTGAGGTAATTGCTTTTGAAGAAGTTTTTTTTTTTTTTTCTTTTTTCCATCCTAGTTAGTATTAGGTATTACAAATCATCATTTGTACAAAATTTTTGCTAAGATTTTTTTTGAGTCATTAGTGACAAGTTTTATATTAGGTCTAACCTTGAAGTGAAAATTCTACATCATCAGCAATTGAAATATCCTTAATATCTGTCAAAAACCATTCTGTGTGATTCTAGGCAAGTCACCCACTCTTAAGAACAGTTTCTCTCAAAGTTTAACAAAGGAAAAAAAAAAAAGAAATGGAGGTAAGAGGTGACAGAATTGTAATAGCTGTTCATTGTATGGTGCTTCTAAAATTCAGTTTTTTAGTATTTGAGGACTAAATTACAACATCTCTGGCCACCTTTCTTTTGACACGTGGAAAACACCATACGAGCTTACTAACAGCTCAATATATCCTGAAGAAAAAGATCATCTGCCTACATGTCATTGTTATATTTTATTTTAGATTAGTGCATATGCCACATATATGCTTTTAAGCACTAACAGCATTTTCTGCATATGAAAGTTAGAAATAAAATAAAGAAGAATCACAAATACACAATAGGACCAATCAGTGGTTGCTCATTCATCATGCAGCCTTCAACTGTGCTGCCTAACAGAGGATCAGAAACTGCAGATATGTGCGGTGCCACCTGCTGAAATGGCTATTTCCTGCTCCTCTCCAAACATTTATTAGGGATATAACCAGGCTATCTGGATGACTCAACATGAAACTCCTAGGAAATGAAGAGGCTCTTAATGACAAAGTGCCATAGTTGTTGAAATTATAGCTATATTCACTTACTGACTGTATATGAAGCAGTAAAACTTTTTGATTTTCAGTAGGGACAATCAGCTGATCTTGCATATATCATGGTGTGACATTTGAGAGCAGAAAACTCCAACCGAAGATCCTAATACGTCAATAATCGTATTGTTGAAGGGTCTATGGAAGTGAAGTGATGGATAGGAAAGAGAATTGTAAATTTGACAGCATAATTGAAATGTTCAATATTGTTATTATTAACCACTTCAGTTAGGAACGTTTTGCTAAAACTAAAGAAATCAAAATTTACATAAGAGGAAAAAAAGATAACAATGCCAACAGCCACATTCCAGTGCAATGGTTAGGTTCAAGAAGGAAAGCAAACACTGCTGCAGTGGGCAGGGAAAATTATCCCCTAAATGTCCCTCTAAAGTTTCAGTAAAAATTACATGAAATATCATATTAATAATGAAATATTAAAGTGCTTCTTCCCATCCAGCTAGCACCTACCACATGCAAGGAACGGTAAAAGCTGCTTTGATAAGTATAAAGAGCGTAAAGATATAATCCCTGTCTTAAAAAAATGTTAAAGCCCACTGGAGATAAAATCATAGAGAAAATATGCTTTCAGTACTAGCTTCAGAAGAGAATCTGCCATCACTAATAAACTGCATGAAAGAAGCCTGGAAGTAAGATGATTTTAAGTTGCCTCAAGAAATTTCGATTGTGGTTAGAGCTTTGTGTTGCCCGGATCTATCAGAGTTGCACTAAAATAGCAGTCTTTATTAAAGGATGGGAAGGTCTACTTAGATATGTGAATGATCTTTCATTGAATACAGTGATCTATCTACAAAAAAAAAAAACAAACATTCAAAACGAAAAAAATCCCACTTCATCAGAAATTTCACTGTATAGAGAAAAAAATTAGAAGACATTATGATATCCTTCAAAATACAAATTATCTCCTTACTTTTCCTCAGAAGGGTACCTCAGTACACTCCTCACTCTCTCACTTCACTTTTCCTGCTTTTAGCTCCCCATAGATTCCCCATGGAACTCCATAGAACCCCCGGAGAACACACACGGTGGCAAATCCAAAGTGTCCCCATTCCTGAGGGGCCAAGCAGTGTGTGGCCGTTTTGACCCCTGTCACTGCCTGCTCAGCTGCCCGCCCCTTACACTAAACATGAAATGAAATGACAGAACACTCTTCACTCTTACCCTGGCCCAGGCTAATGTTGGTAAAAGGAAATTTTTTCCTAAGACTTTTAAATCAATGTATCATAATAGATGGCATATTATGATTTTATCATAGGATGCGAAATTCTGCTACAATACTCTTTTCAGATAGAAAGGTGAGAATGCTTAATGCATGGTTTTTCACTGCCCTGCATTTTAATAAAAATTATGGCCATGGTAGTGTGAACAGAATTCTAGTCACATAACCTAGGAGATAACATGGAATAAGACTCTGGCTTTTGGATATAAATTTCCTGAGTCAAATTTCAGTTCTCTGAATTTGGGGAAGTTACTTAACGTCTCTGTACTTCAGTTTCTAATCTGTTAAATGGAGCAATAAAACTACCTCATATTGTTGTTGTGGGGGTTAATTTAATACATGTTACTGTACAAAGTATTTATTAAGTGTTAGCTGTGTTTTAAGATAGCCATGTAATGTTAGATTCACTATGTGTCTGGAGATCGCTCAAGATTAAAACTACAGGGTGAGTATGTAATGATATATGCACCTACTAGGTCATATAGTAAGCAGAGAGATACACAAATGAATAAATAAGAAAACAAGTAAACCAGTACCATGTATGACAATTATTGTAAAGTCAACTCATCTTAAGCAAAAGAGAAAGAATATAAAGTAAGAGTACTAGAAAAGTACTAGAATAGAATCAAACTCTCACCTTAGAAATGGTATTTTTGGAACGTTATTATAATCTAATAAGTGGTACCCTAATTGTCCAAAAACAAGTTAGCAGTTAAAATCTTTTGATAGTATTGGGCCTATGGGATTTAAGCATAAGTTGAATTTCTGACTCAGTGTTTCCTCAGGGCAATTTCCAACTCTAAGAGTGTAGAATTCATTTGTAAGTTTTAATTTAATTTGGACATACCACATTATTCTTTTTATCAAATGACTTGGGAGTGGGGGGATACTGCTGTGAGTTCCTTTCGTACTTTCCCCTCCCTTCCTCAGCCTCTTACCTTGGCAAATGCCATCACCAACCAGCCCCCGTGCTCCAGATCAAACACTTGATTTCAAGTCTTTTTGATTCTACCTTCAAATGACATTCAACACCAATCTGCTTTACTTCATCCTCCTGCCATCTTCCAGGTCCAATCTACCAGCCTCCCATCTGAGGTTCCTGTGTTTCTAGTCTTGTGTCTCTTCATCTATTAGAGCAGCCAAAGGAATGTTGCGCATTTGAATAGAGTCATTGTAGGTTTTCACATTGCTTGTGAAATAAACCTTAATCTCTGTACCATGTCCTTGCCTCTTGCTGGGCCACTTCAACCAACCTAGCCTGTGACTCCAGCCATGCTATTTTCCTTTGTTCCTTCAATTAGTCACTCTTTCCTGCCCAAGGACCTTGGCAGAGGTTTTTCTCTCTGCCAGGAATACTCTTTAATCTACTCAATACAAATTAAGGTGTCTTCTTCTCAGCAACTCTAGCAGTGAGGGGCGGGGAGCATCTCCTTCCTGGTCACTAAAACAGAAGGCCAGGAGGACCTCTAATGAGACCTGATCAGCTAGGCTTCATAGGCAGAACAGTTTTCATCTATTACTGTGGCTAGGGAGTTGTGACTCTAATCTAGGATTATTTCCCAGAGCCATGGATAGAATCAGCCCCACTGAGAAAACTTGGCTGAAAATAGTAGAAGGATGATCGTTACGAGCAAAGGCAAGCGTAGATACCAGTGACCCAAAAGCATGGAAAAAATGAAATAAATCTGTCCAATTACACACAGCCAAGAAGATGAAGATGCTCTTATCTTTCATTTCTGCTTCATGGTAATGAAATGGGCTTACTCTCAGCAGAAGTAGAAATCGTTGCAATTTGGTCTTTTGCACTTGTCTTTTATGCTTTGGGAGCCATTTTCCATCTTTTATGTCAAAAATATTTCTGTGTGTATACTGCCGGCCACCCTTTATCTGGAGCGTCCCACATTCTTGAACACCAGTGCTGTCCGGTAGAACTTTATTCAATGATGGAGATGTTTTCTGTCAGTGCTGTCCAACACGTAGCCACTCGCCACGCGGGGTTATTGAGCACTTAAAGTGTGGCCGGTATGACTGAGGAGCTGAGTTTCTAAAACTATATTTAATTAATTTACACTTAAAATTAAATGGCCACATGTGGCCGATGGCTACTGCATTGGCTAGGACGGCTCTAGATTTCTCCTGCCTTCTATTCTCACATCAAAACTTTTCAAGGTAACAGCCAAACTAATCTGCCAAATCAATTCATTATAATGCATGAAAAATGACTTAATTTATTAAAACTTTCAAATTGATTGCTTATATCCTATCAGGAATTTTGAAAGCCTTAAAGGAAAAAAGTGACAAACAGTGACATTTGGAACATTTTCTTTGATGCAAGAGTTTTCTTGAAAACTCCTAAGTAATATCAAATTCTGTGTCACCTAAAAATTATATTCCCAAATTAATTGCTGGGCAACTGGCGAGTCGGCTTGTAGGTTGTGAACATACTCAGTAATGTGTTATTGCCATTGGATAATACATTTAAATTTCACAAACTCTTTTTTTTAGTTAAATTTTAGCCTTTATAAACCCAATTTTTATGAGAGAGAGAGAGAGAAAGAGAGAGAGAGAGAGAGAGAGAGAGAGAGAGAGCGAGCTGGAGAATCAATTTAAAGGAATTTCCAAAGTACCTTTTAAGAGATGAATGGGCATGACATTAAAGTAAACATGCATAATTTGAAAATAATTTGGGGAATTTGCATTGTTTTGACAAATTGAAATCTGCCCCTCTCCATGAGGTTCCAGGGAGACCAGATGGTAGCGCAGTGTATTGGAGGGGGTCCAAAATTGCTTTTGTGTTAATTGATATAGTGTGCTCAAAAAGGTCTCTGGAGGAAAGTATCCCCAGGTAGTTGATTGCTTTGGAATTCCAGCAGAGAGGAACTGTGTCAGATGAGAAGGGAAACATAAGTTATTGAGGACTAATGCCTCAGATTGGACCAGCTAATTTTATCACTGGGAATTCAGGACAATGTTTCAAAAAATATCAAAAGGAAATTTCTGAGACAGGACTAGGACCTGGTAAAGAACTGAAGTAAATTAGCGGCATGCAGGCTCAGTTTGACTTCCCTTTGGTGTGCGGAAGATCCTTTAATGTTAGCAAGTGTGTATATAGCTGTGACAAGGAGTTCAAGGGCTTTGTTTTCTAATTTTAAAGTGCTGACCCTAATCAGCTGAGCGAGGAATGGTGGTGGATTGGGAGGGAGCCTGATATGGCAAAGGCTCTTTGTATTGCCTCAAAGCACTTTTGCTATTTAATTGGAACATTCACACCTGCTAAATAGCAGTTGTTTAAAATGACACATCCGGAAAGAGATCAACCGTTTTTTGGAGTTTCCAAAGAAGAGGAAAATTCCTGCACAGCTTAAGCAGCTCTTTCATTTTACCTACTGGGGAGTTGGGTTTCGTTTAGTTTTAGGGGAAGGAACGCTCATCTTTCAGCCTGCTTTTCTTGCAAACCTTTGCATGAGGAAGGAAGGAAGGAAGGAAGGAAGGAAGGAAGGAAGGAAGGGGGGAGGGAGGGAGGGAGGGAATTAAGTGGTAAAAAAAGTGAGAAGAGACCTTATTTTATGAGCTCTCATCTAAATTTATGCTTTTAATGGTTTTTCTCCTACCAGTTTATTTTCTTCTACTTCTTTCCCATAAGGTTAGATGGAAATGATTATTACTAAAAAGAAAATAAGACACTTTTTTTTATATGATAGTCAACGAAGAGGGCTTTTCCACATCATTCTATAAGCTTTTTAATACAATTGCCTAATATAATGCTTAGGATATATTGCAGTATTTTGCATTTCTCATTTAGCCCTTTTCACATAGTGTTCTTACCATTAAAAGAACAGTTGTCTGACCTTTTTCTAGGAGGTTAATAAAGAATGCACAGTCTCATAAGCCTGATTCAATTTCCTTTATGTGAACATGCTGCATAAGTGACCATTATGGTATTTGTCTGGTTTTCAGTCCTTCGTTTTGCAGTCACCAGCCTTTTATATGAATGACCACATATGTTGTGCATTTAGCCACATAAGGTGAGAAAAAGCAAAATAGATTTTCCTGAGCATTCAATCAAATTTCCACACAATGGACTCTCTAATGTCGACTTGAAAAGTATCTGGTCATATATTATTTAACTGTATTGTATTCTGTGTTTTAAAATTTTCTACCACATATTCAATTTTAATAAATGCATGAGTAGATGCAATATTTGAGCTCTATATCTTAGAAATTCAACACTTTCAACAGATTCTTCAGACTTCAAAGAATTTAATATTAGTATCATAAAAGGTCTTTTGAAGAATAATACTAGAACATAAGAAAAATGACTGCCTGAGTGTACCCTATCATTTTGAAAGTGTTTTATTGCTTTAATTTCCTGTCTTAGTAAAGTAACAAGCGGCATAATAGAAGATATATTGTTACAGAGTTTGCAATTTATTAGAAAGCTTGAGCTAGTTGAAGACTTTATGTGAAGTGAAAAAAGAAAACCTCTATTTAGCTGAAAAATGGAGACGAACCACAACATCAATGTTGCAGCAGCTTTAAATGGAGCCTTATCTTTGATAAGTTGTCTCTACACGCCCTGAATGTTTGCATGAAATAAATCCACAGCACAAGCCTCATTCCGAGCTAGCTGTGTGTCATTAGGTTCCTAGAAAGCTAATGTTATTTCATTTGTGAGGCGTGTATAAGATGACTGTGGCTATTTGGATTCCTTAGCACAAAGGTGCTATTAAAGTAGAAATGACCCATAACATACATTTCCATTCATTTATTACATTTTTTTCATGCGTGACTGAATTTTAATCCTGAGCTTTGTCAACCTAGTATAGTTATATTAAGCTTTTAAACTCAGTTTCATGTACCTCACTTTGCTATCTTTTACACAGCGGCATAAAAGTATCAAAAAGGAGGCATTTGTTCTACTGAAGAAAGGAGAGACAATTCATTTCCACATTTAAAATTGTAGAAGTGAGTGATATAACACTACGACTAACTGTAAAAACAAGTTGTAAAATTGTCTCATAAACAACTGCAGGGGAGAGGAAAGCGGGATGTTCAGCAGATTTTGGTTTCTTTTGGTTTGGTTTTTAACACACTGTAGGTGCTCAGATATGTAGACATCAAGCGGCACCCCTGAAATGGAAGCTGCATGTTTATCAGCGCAGAGCAAGAAATCCAAGAATTGTAAGGGTTTCTTAATCCTTCCACTGTTCTCCCGCTGAAAGATTATAAAACATCTGTTTCTAACAGATTATTTGGTTTTACTAGAAAATGAAACAAAATGAGATATGCTGCCATGTGGACAGTCCACTTGAAAAGGCCAGAAGGCCAATTGATCTCATGTTTTGGTTAATAACAATAACCTTAGGTAATTTTTAGGTTTCACGAGTCAAGATGTTCCCTTTATTTTACTCTGTTTGGGACACATCCTAAACAATGTGTTTTGCCGTGTAATGATCTAACTTCATTGACTGATGGAGTTTTTATGCGAAGAAGGGTTTATGAGATTTAAACTAGTACCACCTATTTAAAAAACCTCACCCACTTTTAAGCAGCATAGCTAGACTACTAGTAGGCTGAAAGTATAATGCAAGAGCCCAGACATTTCTCGTTCTCTCTGTTATCTATATTCATCTTTGAAAGAATAATGATTTCCAAGCTTTATTGCTAAGTGAAGCACAAAAGATTTCCTCTGGGCTTGCCACAGACAGTCCTCAGGCACATTAGACAGTCAACTAGAGTTAGTTCAAAGTGAATTACTTCATTTTAATCATGATGACTTTACCAGCTTAGTCAATATGCAATCATGGCATATCATCTACCTTTTATTTTCATCCCTCCCCTCCTTTTTTTCCCTTTCTCCTCTTTAAATGATACTCAGGTCACTTTATTTTCATGCATATTTGTGAGTCTACTCTAGATTTATGAATTTAACAGCAGTTTGAAATGACTTATCTTGTTTTACAACATTTGAAGTTTTATTTGGTAACTCTTTTTCTTCTTAATCTTGGATAAAATCTGTTAAGAATTCTTTCTTTAAAAAAAACAACCAAATGAGTCCTTAGTAAGAGCCATTACCAATTATACAGTTATAATAACTGCAAACTTTAAAATACAAATAAACAAAATGTTGCACCAATGTTACTAGAGTCTGAATATTTGTTTCATTCTCATTCATTCACAAAGAGGAAGCTGAGGTATATGGACTGCAGGCACATATGCATATAATAGTCAATTGAATTACCAATTCAAAGACAAATTTTGTCATTTGAACTCACTGTAAATCACTCCGGAAACCTCTCAGGTCCTGTTGCATTTTGCTATCAGGCACCATATATAATATGTCTATTTTTTTCTTACTCTATTATTTTCTCATTTACTTAGTTTTTGTCGGGAAGGTTAATGATAAGTGTGGCCCTTTTACCTCAGGAAAAAAATATATATTCTTTTCCTGACAATTCCCAGGGACTGGGTGTTGTTTTGTTACATTCATTCTGTACATAGTAGCCATTAGTCCCCAAAACCTCAGCCTCTGAAGTGGCAATGGTACTCACTGTCTTAGTTTCGTTCAGGATTTCTGAGTACGAGGACCCCCTCACCCAGCACACAGAGCACTGTAATTACTTTCATTTCTTGGTTAGCATAGGTCGTGGAACTAGTGTTAATAATAATCTTTCCCTCTGGACTTCTCTGTATTTATATATCTCTGATCCAATAACCATTGGGACTGTAGAGGTATATTTTATCTTCATTTCAGTTCTCTTGGTATTGTTTTAGCCCAGGGGGGAAATCAAATGAGGTACAAAACATGGTAGACTCACACAACTCTGAGGTTATTAACACCTAATTAGAAACAGCTTAGAGATCGAAAGGACTCTGGTTAAGAAGTGAGCAAGAGAGAAAGAGAGATCAGACAGTATTTAACTTCTTCAGTACCAGTGTGGACCTTATCGCCAATGGCCAGGCTGTACTCCATTGTGTTCTTTCAAACTTTAAGGAGTGTTTGTGTGTGTGTTCTTTTCTTTTTGATAGACCTGTCTATTAAAACACGGGATAGCAAGAAGACTTTGCCCAAAGACTTAATATACTAATTGATTTTTTTTCCTTAACTGAAAGTCATACTATTACTTCAGTTTAGGCCTAGATAATCTAAAGTTTTTTAAAAAAATATTGTCTAATGAGAGACAATTACGTGATTGAGTAAAAAAAGACACAGTACTGTGAAACTTCCATTGTAGGGAAACTAAATAATATTCTGTTAAGATCAAGAAAATATTTGAATCTAAAAATATTACAGCCATATATTTTTATTACATTTTAATAGGTTTTAAGTTATGCTACACAGCAACTTTTAAAACTTTGTGACATTTATATTTTATAAAGTATAGTTGTTTTAATTATTACCATGATGTTTGGTAGGTTGAAAAACACTGAAAGTATTCATGTATGTGTTTGTGCTGGTCTACTGAGGGTCAGTACAGAAAAGAGAGGAATTAAATGTGGAAAATATTCCTGCCTCTAGCGTAGGGGATAACAAAGGGATTTTTCCTCTCTCTGTTCTCATATTTGCAACTCAGTGTTTTAAGTGTTCATGTCACCCCTTCAGCCAAAAGATCCGTTTACCTCGGAAATGAAGCCACGCTAGTAAATCTGAGCTGGTCCAATAGGAGCCCAGGTGGGGAAGGGTGGGGGGAATATGGAGAAATTGAGGAGAGCTTGGCTGTTCAGTCTCAGAGTCATCTCACAAGCCCTTGCTACCTTCCTACATTGGGATGGCCTAGAAATATGCCTGCTCTCAGCTTTCTAAACCTGGAGGCAGTGTAGCGTCAAGGTCAAGGTCTAGGGTGCTAAGCCTAGCTGTGCCACTAACTTCGTATAAACCCTCTCTGCTTCAGTTTTCTTGCTTGTAACATAGGAATAATGATAATAATAGCCTGTCCCTCACAGGGTTGTTGTGAGGGTTAAATGATTTGAAAGATCCGAACTGGGTTGTTTACTAATATAAGCCAACTGTTTTCAAACTATAGTGGGGGTTCTTGAAATCCTTTCTGTGAGTGCAAAATGATTTTCATAATAATGCTAAGATGTCACTTGACTTTTTCACTCTTATTCTCTTCCTAGTGGGTTAAGAGTGTAGACCTGAGATTTTGAAACAGACCGAATGCAGAAGCAGATAGAGACTTGAGTTGTCTTCTTTTAAATTAGATAGTAGAGATTTACAAAACGTTTAGAACTATGTCACTCTTCTCGCTATATTTTTGGTGTGGAAAACGCGATTATTTTTTATTAATATGTGTTATTTTTGTTAACATATAATGGCTCTGTTGTTTTAAATGAATTCAAAATTATTGTTTTTAATTCCTCAATTTAAACTTCCAATATGAAAAATATTGATCACTACGACCCACATAAATAACAGCTCTTTGGAGTCTTTAGAATGTTTTTAAATGGAAAGGTGTTCTGAGACCAAAATATTGAAGAATCGCTGATATGAGCTTCTATTACTTTCAGTTTCTCTTATCTTCATTATCTCTGGTTTGGTCTTGTAAACATGTCTGGGCCTAGTGGAATGTCATCTTCTGTCTTTACAGCTCTCCCTTAGAAGAACTGATCCTTTTCTTTTTTCTTTTTTTTCCCCCCATGGGGAGAATGAATTTTTTTTTTTTTTTTTTTTTTTTTGCAATCACCAGGCACAATGAACCGAATTTATTTACAGCGCTGATTCCCAGGTCCCACCTTCAGAAATTCTGATTCCATAAGTTTGGGTGAGACCCATAAATCTGGATATTTATCCTTTAAATAATTCTAAAGTGTTACTACATTTTCAAGGGCAATATTTTTCAAGGAACTCTTTTTTCATCTCAAATTTAACACAGTCTCCGTGTTCAGCTTTCCCCCTTTCAATGTGGACTTATCACCTTTTTACTCAGTGAGGGTCAAGTAGCCGTGTGGTCTTCTTGGCAGAAGGATGTAGTCAAGAGGATCAGTGGGTGTCTCACAGACTTCTGTGGATGGTTGTAACTGAGAATTGAGAAAACTATACACCCATTTTCTAAGCCTCTGTAGAGCTCAGCAGTAATTATCTTTGAGGCCAAAAGTAGGTCCATCCACCACAGCTTTCTAGGATCTGATTAAACTGTGAAGATTATGGAGGTGGAAGAGAAGCTACAAGGAAAGGACAACCCAGGAGCAAAGGACGTGGGAAAGGTGAGTACGGACAGACTCAAATGACTTGTAGATAGAGCGCAGTCTTGCTCCTAGACTGAGGTTTTTACAGCCAGACTTTTGTTTATCTTTTGAAGGTGGAATGTAGGGAATTCGAAGCTCATTGCTCAATTTTAGGTTCCCATGTGTCTGAATGTTGATTGGTTGTGGAAATATATATTTATGTTTCTTAAAACACTTCTGTATGATCAGAGATGTTCATCTGTGTAATGCCTAGTTTTTCAAGACTTACTAGAACTGGGATGTGGGAGTCTGTGCCTTTAAAACTGTTCTCCAGTCTAATTTTCTAAATAGCAGCTCTACCATACTCTGATTTGTGACTAGTTATGAAAACTCTACCAGAGAAAGATACATTAACCCCAGATAAAATTTACGAAAAGAATCCTGACCACAATTCAATATCTTTCAAAAGAAAAATGTCATGAAGCCTACTATCACTTAATGAATACCCCTACCCCTACTTCAGGAACCATTCTCTACCCCCTACCTTCACTCACTTGAATTTTCTCTACATGAATCCTTCAATTATATCCATGTGCCTTTGGATGCATTACCATTTTTATTAAGTATTTTCATAATTCCATTTAGAAGATAAATGAATTATTTTAGAGAAAAGTAAAACAGAATGGGTACATCAAATATCCAATATAAGAAACTCTAACAGCTCAAAATACATTATAAGGGCTTTATATACCCACCATGCTCCCACTAAGGCTTAGAGAGACTTTTTTCCCTACTTTAAAATATAGTATTAATTCTATGAGGTCAGAGGGTACCTCATGAAGAAAATATGTTAGTTGATTGTATTCTTAGTGACTGTGGCAATGAGAAAGACATAAGAATGTGAAACCTTTGAAAAAAATCTGCCTGTAGGGAAGATATTTTACCATCTACTAGGGACTAATACTTCTTTGAGAAAGTCATTTTATTACCCACATAAAGAAGGAAGTTTACTGTGAGAAAATTGAGGCAGAAAAAATTTAAGTAGTTTTTTAATAACCAATGGTAAATAAGAATACCATTTCTTGTGTTAGTTTCATGATTATTAGAGCAGGTCTTTTTGATTTTGGCTAAGAGAAAGCAAGAGCGAGAATGAGGACTTGTTTTTCCCTTTTTTCTTTTGTCAATTATATGTAAATAGCAACACAAATAAGAAAAAAAAATAGCGACAATTATTTTCCAACTTGTTTTAATGATTTAAGTAATTTTTACTATGATGTGAATTTATATTAAAATGAATGCATTCATATATGTGCTTAAGGGAGAATCAGTATATTCCATACGGTAATCATTCTCAAACTTGAGAAAGTGGTAGAACCCTCCTTTCCTCAAGCGGACAAGTCTATAGTTTCTTCTGTATCCCCATAATCTCACTACCCGTATGCCCACTGTCACATACACTAATGCACCCATCTGCACAAAATTTTGTACGTAAGTTTTGCAAACTGATTGATAGGCAGGTGATGGGTGGTCTGGTATCATTTAGATTTAGAGAAATCCATTCGACATATTTATCAGGTACTTATTATTTATTAAGAATTGTTCTAAGAACTAAGAATTCTGTAGGAAACAAAATAGAGGTGGTAGACAATGACAATTAAAAAATTTTAAAGCTTATTTTAATTTTAGTAGGTATTACGAAGTAAATATATAGAGTGGTATGATAGGGAGTGACCGGGGACAAGGAATTATTCTAGATTAACTCTGAAGAGGTAACACTTCAGCAGAGACTGGACTGTTAAGAATGAGTTAGGGGTAAGTTTTTCCTGCAGTGAGAACAGCAGCACAAAGGGCCAAAAGAACTGGAGGGAGGGCAGACAGCGTGTGAGAGCGGTCAGAAACACAAGACGTGAACTTTGTCTGCCATGGGTATTCTACTTACAATAGAAAGCCTTTGTTTGGAAGGTTTAAGCTGGGAGTGACAGGATTGCCAATGAGCAAGTGAACAATGATTAAAAATATGGAACGCCTAATTACTCTAAATAAAACTACTTATTCCTGTGGAACTGTCATGAGCGAACTAGATATCCTACAAACTTCTATTAGGAAAGCCAATCTTACCATTGAAAAGAATTGCTATGAAAATATATACATCAGCAAGTGAGAGCTCATTTGGTGGAGTGGGAAAATATTCTATAGTTCTGAAAATAGTGTCAGCAGCCACAAGCTGAAGGGCAGCCTTTATGAGTGCATGGTATGATTAAACCTGAAGTCCTCTATCAGAGTTTCCAGCTTCCCTACACTTACACAGCGTAATCACCATCAGAGGTGTCATCTTTAAACACTAAGTACAATAATATAAAACTTGTAGTCACTGGCTTAGGTTTTGACATTTACTTCCCCTGAGTGTAGCATCCTTATCTGAGGATCCTACACTTGTGACAGATCATGGCCCTTATGAGTTCCTGCAGGCAGTGTAGGGTGAATCTGGAGACAATTTATCAAGTTACTCTGATTTCAGTCCTATTGTGGATCTTGGGCAGATTCATACAGCTAGCAAGCAATTAGCTGTGTCCTCTCAGCAGCACTTTATTCAGGCAAAGCAGCAAATCTTTCCAGATTGAAAGAGTCCCACGGAGTTGGAACTCATCAACAGACATGACCATTGCTTTGCTTGATTACTGCTCAGAAAAGAGGTTGGGGGCTGTTAGCCTATCAGCTCTTGACCAGAAGGTCATTTAGCTCGCTGGCAGTGTCAGTTTTAACTTCCTACAAGTTGCTGATGTCTGCACATGCTGTGTGATAGTAGAAGTCTATTTTTGGCCAAAGGCTTTGGAGGCTGTAGTAGTTTTGAAATGCGTATATCTTCCAAGGCGATTTGGAAAATTCAGGGGATTTGAATTGAATAAAAAATCCTATAGATAGAACACATCCTACAAATATTTTCATTGCAAAGTGAAGAACTAAAATCTATTTCTCTTGGGGTTTCTTTGTCTGGAGCATATAACATGTTATTCATTGGTCTGACTCATATTTATGGATGCAATTTTTTTCATGAGGGATCTCAACAACAAGAAATTGGTTAGAAGTTTTGAGGTGAACCAAGTTCCCACTTCAATGTTTTCCTTATGGAAGATATAAGAAAAAGACAAGAAGATTGATATCATTCATTGATATCAACTCAACACGGAGAATTAAACCGGAGCATTCAAAGCAAAACAAAACTGCTCATTGTGATGGATGTTTTCAATTTGTCTCTTCAGATCCACTCTCCATCTTTCTACACCTGCTTGGTGCCCTGGAAAGTTGACCTTACTGAACTCCGTCAGCAGGCTCCATGATCTCTGGCTTTCAGTTGGGTTTCGCCAGTGGGAAACTAGCAGGAGTTCAGAGGGAAGAAAAAGAGCATGATTGGGGTAGTTACACCCCAGACCCCTGCCAAGAGTCCTATAGAGTGGCACTGTCCTGCTAAGGCCTCAGCTCCCTCTGGGCAGCCTCTTCTATACTTGTAGCTACTTTCTACAGGTATCATTAAGAATCCCCTCAGCTTGTCATGCCTAGAGCAGGTTTACCTTAGCCCTGCCCATAGCTTATAAATATCCCTTTGTTAAACTTCTCAGTTGCTCTCTTTGTATTACCTATTTGTATTTCTCATATATAGGTTATTCTCACCAAAATAACCTATGGATCGTTTTTACAAAGGAAAACAAGGTATATTCAAGACCTCAAGACTCAGTATTCATTTTAAACAAATCAATGTACATATCAACCTTAAGTTACATTCTAAATACAATCGATAATCTGTCAGAGTCCTTTGGAAAGTGAGAGGATTCCAGCCTAAGGCATGTCCACCTTGGCTCTTGCTGGCTCTAAGAGCAGTCATGTTACTCATTCAAAATTACAGCAGCAGTATTCACTATGTCAGTCAGAAAATAAAGCTTTAGGCATTTGACATCCTAATTTGCTAGTTTCTTACCTACATAAGTCCTTTACTTGTTTTAGTTACCTTTTAGGAACTTGACTAAAGAGTTTGAATTGACATGTAACATATTATAATTTGTATCATCTAAAATGAGTGGAAATAGGTGGAGTCTTAATGTTTCCATGCAGAAAGTCTGTTTTTCAGGAATAGATTCTTGACAGCAAGCAGGTAATGCTTACTTGAGGAGAAAAGAAATGGTTTAGAGCAACGGAACATTATAAGACTCAATTTCATCACTTAAATAGGAATAATGATAGCACCTAACTCATAAAAATGTGAAGAGTAAAAATAAGCAATGTATACCTGGGAAACATATATTTCAGTAACTGTTAGTTGTTGTTTATCCTAATTTGTTATTTTACTGATTTCTCAAAAGTAAATTTTTATATTATCATTTATGGGAAAGCAGAAAATATCTGAGGATGCCTTAGTAACTTGCAGACGGATGCTGTATCTGTGGAATAAATGTAATTTAACTGTCCTCTTGATTTCTGCAGTTGGTTAACTCTTTTGGCATAAGCTAACCTTGAATCATTTTAACCAGATGTTTTTCTATGTGTGCATATTGAAAAGATGGAAGGAATAGGAGAAAAGGAAAAAAAAATCAATGCAGTTTATAATAATTAAAGAGGCCAAATTGCTAATGTAGTTAAGGAACTATAGTTGAATCTTAATATAGATGAAATTATTAACAAAAACTCAAATGTCTTTTAGTTCAGTGATTTCTCACATAATCAGAAACCATCATTTTAAGTAAATTTATACTCATCCAAGTGCATACCAAATGAATGAAGAATTTTACTTATGCCTACCATACTGTTTAGGGAGGAGGCTAAGGTCAAGGTTAAGAAAAATATTCATTTAATACCTTCTTAATAACTATAACTTTATTTATTTTTAATTTCGTTGCATAGAAGAGCAATTTGACTAGTTAACACTAATTCTTTTTCCTATATTTTAACATTATAACACAGAAAACAATAACATACCAATTAATTTTAATTACTGTCTGGCTCTCTTCCTCAGATACCTGTCATTGTAAGCAGTGTGCTTTTATGAACAGCCTCCTGATGGTGAAAACCTCTCAAGGTCTATAACTCGTTCTACAATTTCCGTCCAGGGTCTCACAAAAAAAAAAAAAAATCATTTAATATATTCTGTACGTTGTCTCATTTCTCCAATAGTCTCAAAAGTCAGAATCTTATTATTTATAACTGGATATTACAGAAAGACTCTCAGAGTCAAGAGTGGAATAGATCCAACAGTAAAATGAGCTCTCATTGCCCAAGCAAGGAACTCAGCATTACACCAACTTCTGTTTGTATTAAACCAAGAGAGTAAAATGTAAGAGGTTCTGTGAATCATGCTATAAAGCTTAGGCAGCTGTGAGGCAGCCCTGTGAACCAAGTGGGTTCTACTCCCATTCTCACATTTCACATCAAACAAGTGAGACCTTCCAAGTTAATACAGTTAGCATATGTAGACATTAATTTACAGCAAAATCTAAAAAACAATGCAACTAGCCAGATTAAAAATACCACACAATGGGAATTATATCCCCTCTGAGGTGAATTTTGAACTGTATTAAACCTGGGATTGATACCCTCTGATTCCTGCCTCTGATGGACTTTTGCAAGATGGCGATTTCTCCATATTAGTCTATCCAGATGAGTCTCATGCGGCCAACTGGCTACGTAGAGATGAGCTATGAAGCAGTGGCCAGTAGGGTAATGCATCACTGTGTGAGCACAGTTCCTACCTTTTCTACCTACTTCATTTCTGTTTCCCTCATGCTTGATGCTCTTGCATAGCACTTTCCAAATAAAACATTAGCAATCAATCAGTCGATAAAATACCAAAAGTCAAAACCTATTCCTTAAATCCTTCTACTTATAATAAATACTATAGATAAAACAGCTTTTATATGATATGAGAGGAGGCATTTAAATACAGAACAAGCTCCGAGATCATAGTCATATAAATTTGGTTTGCAATTGGTGCCTACCCTCCCACACTCCCCTTCATTGGTACTTCTCATTTTTGTTGAGTCTCTGGATTTTAGAAAGTGTGACCACATTCAGCTTCTAACTCTCTCAGAATTAACTTATAATTTAGTAAACCTTAATCATTTTATTAATTAATACACATTAGTAAATCAATGTGTTACCCCTTCCAGCAGCATTGCATTTCTTAAAAAGAATAGAAAAGACAAAGATAAACCTTAATAAATTTATTTCTAATAGTAAAATGTTAAACACTATGGTGCAAAAATCACTGCGATTTTATGTTTGGATGAAAAGAAAACTTTTTTGGTGTCACTTATGTCATACCAGGTTGATGAAAAAAGTCAGGCTCTAGCATTCGCCAGACCTGGATTTGAATATCAGCTCAGCTCTTTACGAGCTATTTTACATAGACAAGTTACTTAACCTCCCTGTTCCACGTCTGTGAGATGGGAAAAATAATAATATCTACTTTATATTCTCACAATGTGATTAAGAGAGTTATTACATATAAAGTCCTTAGTGTAAGGGCTGTGTTTATACCCAGGGTCAAATGGAGGAACTGATATTTCATAGAAGAGCATGAGCAGTTCTCTAATAGGAGAAGGTACAAAAGCTAAAGGAGCAAGGAAGAGGGCGAGGCTAAGTTTTGCCTATGTGAAAATCAAGTATTTATCCTCTTTCCTGTTTGAGAAAACTATTCTGTTGTCAATTTCTAAAATACGCAGCAGTTCACCTGGCTCATCAGGACAGTGCCTTATAATTTTCACCTGATAAGAAAAGTATTCTTAACAATCTGCCCGATCATAGTTAAAAGTTACCAACACTCATGTTTTGGAGCCATTGCATGGGCTTTCTTATGCTTTGTAAACTGTTATTTGTTGGATTTTTGGGAGATTAAAATGTAAAGTTACCAGCAGGAAGATTTCATGTATAAGCAGTAATTTTGATGATTCCTGGATATAGAAATCTTCATTTAGATTTTAAACAATTTTGTATTTGGGATATAAAGTTATCATAAAAGTGAAATATGATGCATAGAAAACATCTACAATCTTAATATTTATACAACATTTATAGGACATAGTGACAGAATACCTGAAGTTCAGTGTTGTTCTTTTATTCTTTTCAAAATTGCCCTTGCTCTTTTTTTGAGAATAAGCATTCAAAGAGGAATGAATTTGCTTCTTAAATATTCTGTTGCTTCCAGAAATATCAGTGTCTCTGGTACTTTTTCTAGAGGATAAACTGAATGAGCCTAAATCCTAAATAATAATTATGAAATTTTCATAGTCCAGAGCTGATCAAAAATATGTCTCTCCATCTAATTTGGTACAGGGCCTGAGGTTATAACTATTTGGATGTATTTGAGTGCAAGGGGGGATTCTAGAGATTCAGAAATAATGTCTGAAGGTACTAGTAACATCTCTATTTTCTCAAGAGATTCCAAAGATGCTCTGGAATAGATTTTTGAAATTTGTGCCAGGGGTGCTTTAACACATGGAACGTCAATTTGGTTCACTAACTTTTATTCCTGCCCACAATCAGTTTCAGCAAGCCATTCAGTCGTACACTTTGGAACACAAAATTGATTCATGTCAGGCTCTATGAGGCACCAAACCGACATTCTTTATCAATTTCTTTGTGCAATGTGCTAGTTTATATTTAAGGTCATGCTGCCATTTTATTCAGAGAAAGTGAAGAATATCTTCTGTGTTACTTTCTTTCATATTTATGGTTTTCTCTTAAGGGAAAACTGACTTTCTTCTTCAGCTCAGCTACATCGATAGCCTCAGTCTAACGTGCTGATGGTAGGTGGCATTTGGCAATGGTCACATTTAGTTAACAGATATTCCATCTTGTCAGAATTTAGAACACTCGATGTTTGCAGGAGCTATAAGCCTTATTTACATATTTGCCTTTGCCAGGTGTAAATTTCCCTTTTATCGTCCTTGGCCTTATGGGGCTGTAAACATTTGTCATTTGCTCTTTGAAAGTTTACCCTGGATAAGAAGTTTTGAAGTCATACATGTGGTCTTGTCTCTTCAGTCCCGTAAAAATGATCAAGTCTCTCCAAAGGATCCATTTTCAATGTATATTTGATTATTTTTTTAATTCAGTTTTTGCAAATCTTTATTTCCTTTATAGGCATTTATAATTGAGGGGGAAGGTGGGAAATGCTTTTTTTTCACCCAATATACCTTGCAAATGAAAACCATATGTTTTTTGTTTTCCTACATATTTTGTGTTGCTAGTAGCATATGTCTTAAGTGATTGATCTTACTGTTGTGAGAAAGCTAAAGGTACCTATATTTTAAGTTTCTCTTGTAGGAAATAAGATATCTCTCTAGTGCTCTTTCAGATTAATGTACTAAAAGCCTCTGCTCATTTCTAATGGATGATCCATAATTTACATCAAAATTTCAATCACTATAAATTAATATAGCCATTTCCTTAATGAATCATGTTACTAGAATCTTCTCCGATTTTCACAAAACAATCCGGTCATAGCCATTCACAATGTTTCGTTTAGCATGAAATCTGGGAATCCAGAGTATTTTTTCATTTTAATTTGTGAAATTAATTAATAAATTACCAGTATTATTTTAAAATAAGTAGCGTCCACGCACCCTTTTGTGAAAAATATATTTTATTACTCATCACTCTTTTTTATCTTCTATTTTACTTCATAAGAAGGAAAAGAGAAAATTATATGTATCCTACTAGCAGACATATAAATATTGTGAAAGTCATCTCATAAAATAAGATTGTTTATTTCTTACTTGTGCCCATGAGAGGTGCAAGAGTAAGTCACATTAATTCTGATGGGATTTGGCAGTCAAAATTTCCTCAGCATTGGTGGAAGAGAGATGTATGGGAGCATAGCAAAGAAGAAAGTTGGAAAATGAATGTTCGTGACCTACATTTTTTTGTAATTGTTATGTAATTAATATTACACCTTAATATTAGTTTAGGTAATTATGGTTATAAATATCTCATATATGTTTATTCCATAGTGAAAATAAACACAGATTTACTAATTATGTATAAACATGAGGTGGAAAACTAATCGATTTTCCTGGGGAACATCAGGACTCAATTTATATCAAATGAGCAAATTGAATGAAAGAGGATATTCCAATACATGCTGACATTGAGGTAGAAAATACGATTCAGTGCTTTAGCTGAGATGGCCATAGGTGACCAAGGGTCTTATTTGAATCAGAAGCATGGGAGCCCACAGCTGAGCTTCACTGTACTGATTCCCTATGAAGCCCGTTAAGGGGATTCTTCCCATAGCACAATGGTTTCAAACTGGGCTCTAGGAGCCACATAGCTACCTGGAAAGATGCTAGGGGCTGCACGGGTGGAGTAGGTACGAACAAACAGGACCAAGGCCTACCATTTTTGCTTTAAGCTGGAACAGCAATTCTCCTTTACCTGTTCTATATATTAGGCTTCTTTGTAGAATTTTCTCTGGAGAAAGGACTCAAGAGTTTAAAAAAAATAAACTGTTGCAAAGCACTGTAATAACATATGCCTCTGGATAGAGAATCAAGACATCCTCAGAGAGACAAAATTGTAAGAGAGGAGTCACAGAGAAGAACACATAGGGAGGGCTATTCTTGTGGGAATTAGGATAAAATCACATATAGGCAATACACACATATGACAATATGTACTATTATATATGTATATATGTCATATATACATAAAGAGGTAGAGAGAGTATATGAATAGATATATCATCACGCATACATATACATATAATTTAAAGAGAGAGAAATATATCGACACATATTGTTGAACACCTATGATGTTCCAGGCTTGGTATGTTAAACACCGGGCCAATATAAAAGAACCGGGCAGATAAGGTCCCTACTCTCACAGAAAAATAAACAATAAGCAGGTGAACCACCAAAAAGTGAGTTGAAAAGTTATAGATTTTAGTGCTTGTATAAATGAACAGAGAGGGGTGTGTACACAGAGGGACTGGTTTGATACTGGAAGGTAGAATGGAGCATGTCCACTTGAAACACCGGGGAAAATTGGAGATCTTGAGTTCTAAGTTCTAGTCTTGGTTCTGCCATTGGTTCTAGTCTCGTATGGCCTGGGCAACACCATGGAGGTGGTGGGACATACTTGCTGCGGTCCCTGCTGTTGAACTCAGTCTAACTAGGTCTAACTAGATATGAACATAGAAGCCATCCTTCAAACAGCTGAGACAAAAATGGACGTGAGATTTTTGCTAAGGGCTAGGATAGCGCCAGCAGAGACATGCCAATGTTGAAGATTCCTGATGACATTAACATTTTAGCCAAAGTCATTTGTTTTGATTTTAATCTGAAGAAAATAATCTTAGAGATGGTTTAGGCAAACTGGAGCCATCAACTGAAGATCTCCACCTGGGACAGGTAAAATATGAGGAAGCTAGCCAGAGTGTGGAGTGGAAGAGCCACAGAGAACACATGCCCATTCTAAGGATGCAGGCATAGTGTTACCAGATGTTAGAATTAAAAAAGAACTAGAAATCCAGATGTTCCTGGAGAAGTTTCTCATTTTTTATAGTTGCCAACCAATAAAAAGATTAACATAGTGGGAAATATCTTTGGGCTAGATTTAGATTATGGAACTCAAATTCATATTAATTTGGTCAACAACTGCCTTTCCTATTTTCAACAAGTAAAGAAAGCGTACTGAGATTAAGCAGTTTTCTTAGGTACAGAAATAAAGTGAATGGCAGAGTGAGGTCTAGAGTCTTCTCTCACTTCATCCAGGGCTTTTTACCTACCACTTTCCGCCATTCCTGGGGGATAAATCTACAGCTCGCATTCAGGGAATAAGTATCAAATTCTCAGGTCAGTAACCATCTGTGACTTTCAAAACAAACAAACAAACAAACAAACAAACAAACCTGACAACCCGAACCGAACTGAACTCCATGGACAGCAAGCAGCAAGGCACATAATAAAAAGCAATTGTGAAGGAGCGATTCACAGGACTCGAGATCTCATTGGATCTTGGGGACAAGGATTGCAAGAAATCAAAATAGTTCTGAACTTGTTCATTTTAACTTTAGTATGGAAATTTCATATATCTATTCAAGTAGAAAGAATGATATAATGAACCTATAATTATGCATCAACTTTAAAAATCATCAATATTTTACCAGTTATTTTTTTTTATTTATTCCCCTGATTTTTAGTAAATTTTACCAATAAATACTGGTTCTGAGATTTTAAAGTTAGTTTCAGACAAAGGAAAGCCAGAAAGAGATACTCTTTTTATGTGATGTTGGGGGAGCAAAGGGCAAGAGAAGTATCGAGGGGGAAAATATTACATTTATTTTGGGACATGAGACTGAAGTAGCAGATGTCTGGACTGGAGTAGAACAGAGAATTCAGAAATGAAGATTAAATTGGAGAAATTACTCAATATAGATGAAAGTTGAAGCTACAGATATGAGTAAAATTATCTGAAGAAAATGTAAAATACAAGGGGAGAAGGCAGGGGAGGAGGGAAAAAAAAGGATCCAATAAAAGAGAGTGAGGTGTGAACGTTCTAACATAACCACAGGAGAATTCCCACCATCTCTTATTATGGCATCGTCCGCCTGTCTATACCTCTGCTGGGCTTGCCTGCCACCGAGGGAGCACTGTGGCAGCTCTCCTATAGCAAGGATACTTCTGCACCACTGGTTAGATCTCATCCCCTCCTACAGCTGCCTCTAGGACAGTGCTCCACCAATTCTCCCTTCTCTCGTGAGTCATAAATTTGCCTTTCTTTCTTTATCTTACTTCAGTTCATTGACAGGTTGCTATTTCTTCCACCAGCTACCATTCCATTATTTCCTTTCTCTTATAGCAAAACCCTTTTGAAATAATTGTCAATATTTGCTTTTTAAAAATTCTCCACCTATTCCCTCTTGAATTCGCTAAAATCAAACTTTTACCTCCATTATTCCAGTCACTAATGTTTTGTCAGACACAAAAGACCTAAATCCAATTTTTGATTTTCGATCCTCAGTCCTACTTGGCCTGCTAGCATTATTTGAAACATTGATCACTCTCTTCTTAAAATGCTTTCTTCACTCACCTTCCAGGATATCATGCTTTCTTGTTTTTTTTCCTCCCTTATCAGTTACTTTCTCTTGCTCTTCCTCATCTTCCCAGCTGCTGAAGTTGGAGTGTCCCAGAGCTCATCCAAGTCCTAACACCTCTTCTGTTCTCTATCTGTATTTACATCCTTCATGATCTCATCCGGTCTCCTGGCTTTAAAACAGCAACTAATTGTATGCTGATGATTCATGAGTTTATATCTCAAATCTAGACCCCTTTCGGCACTCCAAACTTCTATATGCAATGTCCTATCCAATAAGTCCTCGTAACATTTATATCTCAAACTTAACATACTCCAAACCACTCCCCTTTCTTAAGTCTTGCCATCTCAATTAAGGCAACTAATTCTAATTGCTTGGGCCAAAACCTTTGACATCTGTATTAGTTAAGTTTCTCCAGAGAAACAGAACAAATAAAATTAGAATAGAATAGAATAGAATAGAATAGAATAGAATAGAATAGAATAGAATAGAATAGAATAGAATAGAATAGATATAGATACATAGATACACAGATACACAGATACATAGATACATAGATAGATACATAGATACATAGATAGATAGATAGATAGATAGATAGATAGATAGATAGATAGATAGATAGATAGATGATAGATAGATATAGATAGATGATAGGTAGAGATAGAGAAATTTAGAGAAAGAATATATAGATAGATATAGATAGATATAGAGAGAGACAGAGACAGAGACAGAAAGATATAGAGATAGAGATTTATTTTAGGAAATCAGTTCATGTAACTATGAGAGCTGGGAAGTGCAAAATTTATAGGGCACACCAGTAGAACGGAAACTCAGGAAGATTTCTATAATACAGTCTTGAGACAGAATTTTTCTTCTCTGAGAAACCTCAGTTTTTGCTTTAAAGGCCTTCAACTGATTGGATGGGGCCCACCCACATTATGGAGGGTAATGTGTTTTACTTAAAGTAAAACTGATTGTAAATATTGATAACATCTAAAAATACATTTTCGGCAACATCTACACAAGTGTTTTTATTACATAACTTTTAAAAAATTGGTTTACTCAAATATGAAAATTACTATTATTCTAGGTAGGCTGATAATAACAGAGTCTACTCATCCTACACAACCATAGTGCCTTGCTTGATTGACACACAGTAGATGCTGGTTGAATAAGTAATGAAATCATGAAATCAAATTAGGTTTCTCTCAGCAGAAGCATTGGGGCTTATTTATTCTACAGCAGTTACAAACAAAAGGCTGTTAATGTTTTGAAGCTGCGGTTATATAGAAGAATATTTAATGTTTCCTAGTGTTTAGGAATCACCCAGTATTTATTCTAGGATTACAAAAGTCCTAATGTCATCTTTTTCACATTTCTGCTGTTACCATTATAAGCATGTTCCATTTGCAGAACAAATACAAGTCAGAGGTTGAAATCCTGAAGTTCAAAGGTCATTTGTCTATGTGCACCTTTTCACTGTTTTAGAACCTTAAAAATTCATATGGAAATAAGAATATTTGCTTTTTTGCTATTACAGTCCATTTTCCCTTTGGTAAAAATGCAAACTTTCTTAGAAAACATAATACATCAATTATAATTATCGTAGTTTGAACTGCTGTATTTTTTTAATGTTGTTTTACTGAAAATCACCTTGCATAAAAAATTCAAAGATGATATTCTAGAGTGTCTTGAAATCAGCAGAGATGCACCTGCATATTTTGGTCTTGTATACCAAAAAAGGGCAATTAGCTTTTGAATTAACACATCCATGTATTAATCACTGACATTTTGTAGTAGCCCAAAGGTCATATCGAAAGATTCTGTTCGTGCATAAAACTGCAGAACTTATCTAATCACATTGTACCTAATGGATTCACAGATAATCTAACTGGCCAAATCATTAAGTTAAAGAGTGGTTTAGACTTTGTTTTGTTTTATACTATATTTTTCTGGTTGTTTGATAGTACTTCAAGTATATTCTTATATGACAGAAAGTTCTTTTGGAGTCTTTACTTAGATATTGAGAGCAATAAGCAATGGAAAATTCTTCTCTGAAAAATGAAATGGCCCAGCAAAAGGGTAACCAAGGATATTAACCCAAATAAAATGGTAAACATTATCATGGCACATTGCATTTAGGGATCTTTTATTTATTCACTGAGAATTTCTTTTATAAGGATAAATCAGGGTCATTGAACCCTAGTTAGTTATACAAATGGTCGGTCTGATGGTGACCATCCAAGTGCAGCACACCAGAATCAGCTCCAACCCCCACAGCATTTTGTTATTATCATACCATAACAGTGTCCTATTAATATTTGATGCTATGCTCTGAATGTTTTTCTTTCTTGATTACGGTGATGCTACCCACTCCTGATTTTGGTAGGTAGCACCAATGAAAACTATCATGATAGAAAAAACTCTTGCATATGAGGTATAAGATCACACAGCTACTGTATCATCATGGGTTGGATGAGTCCAGTGTCATATGTGGTTTACAATGCTGTGTCTCTTTGCTGTTTATTTTGTATTGCAGTGGATAGGTTTGTTTTTCTTGTAGTTTTTTGTTTGTTTGTTTGTTTTTTATCCATACTAGAAAAGATATCCCAGTGTGTCAGTCAGACCCTGGTGGCACACAGATGGTGCACACCAAAAGTAGCAGCTGAAGAGTGTTTAATAAAGAGTTAAATTGAGTTACAAGAGGCCAATAAGGTAGTGATGCTTCTTGTGAGGTCCCCGGATCAATAGCATTACCTGGGAACTTGTTAGAAATGCAAGCTCTTGGTCCCTACTCCAGACCTGGTAAGTCTGAAACTCTGGGATGGGACCCAGCAATCTATGTTAATGAGCTCTCCAGGTGATTCTGATGCATGTTAAAGTCATAGAAGCACTGCACTGAAGGACAGTGAAGCATTCTGGGGCTCGAAATCATTATTAAGTGCAACAGTAAAAAATGGTGAAAGAAATCTAGCAAAAAATGGAATTGGCTACCAGACGGAGCTATGGCTTTTGGTGGAAGACTACTAAGTTTTGGACTAGCAGAGAGAAAGAAAGGTTTCTTTCTTCTGTGTTCTCCGGCCACCTGCTGGTACATCCCATTGGCCAAACCTAATCAGAAATGAAAGGGCCAGAGAACCTGATTGATTTGGGCCATCCAGATCAGGGTGGAGAATGATCTCAAGGAACAAACAGAAATACCTGATATATCAACAGGTAATGCTGGACTGCTGGAAATACTGACGAAGTGTTAACCAAGGTGTTAAAATGGAAATTTTATATTATTAAGGCAGTTCCAGGGAAAGTGGCAGAGGAGATATAAGGAAAACATGAGTCAGCAATTAAGTGGAAACCTATGAAAAATCATCATAGCGATCAGCACAGCATTAGAAGAATGACTGGCAATTCTGTGAGCCGAAGTTGCAAAAAGCTATGGTGAGAGGCATGTCAGCAACTTCATAGAAACTATGATATTAAGACCTCGTATAGGTCCAACCTACTTTTCTTTGCAAGGGTGGACTGCTTAAAATAAAGACAAGTGTGGGCAAACTTGAAAATTGACAAGTACACAGGTAACTATTTTCATTACTAAGGAATTATTTACTTTGTCAAAATATCGAAATGTCTTCCTTTAGCTAATGTTTCTTGAATACTCGTAATTCCCTTTTCTATATTGGTACTATTAACTGGGCAAAATACGGTCTTCGCATAAAACAAAAGTGCTACGTTTCTAAATTTGTAGTTGCTAGAGAAAAAGATGGTTGGGAAATTCTGAATATGCAGCAGTAATTCTTATTGAGAAAACAGCCATATTCTTTATCATCATTTTTGGTGACTAGTAAGTTTTCTGTGTCACTAATATGATGCTTCTGCTGAAATACTCCCATCTTAAAAGATTTATGTATATTTTCTCTATATATTTTTCTTTTATTTCTCTCATTAACCCATTCTAGTTTGTCTTGTGTCCCCATCACTTCAGTGAAACTGCTCTCAACAAAAACTCGATAACCCTCATGTCATCAAATCTAATGGACAGTTCCAGAACTCATGTCTTTTAACATTTTAGTGTCAGGAATTTGGCACTGTCATTTTTCCTTCTAGAAACAGGCTTTTTCTAGACTATTTTGACACTACCCACTCGTGGATATTGTCTCTACCTTTCCTTATTTTCTGACTTTTCCTGCTTCCTCTTAAAGCTTTGTCTGAACACTTCTTTTTCTCATTCCGCAATGTCTCCTTACATGATCTCATCCATGTCCATGGTTTCAATTTTTATCTAAGTATTGAATGCTCCCAAGTCTATATCCAGACAGTGCCCTCTGGGGCCAAAACTTGGGTCCAACCTACACATAAGGAGATGAGAATGGAAGGAGAGGTTCCCACAAAGGGCACAGAGTCAGAGAATTAGGAGAGGAAACAAAAAAAGCCCTGTCAAAAAAAATGTGGAAAAGTGAATAATGGCATCAAACACTGTAGACATCATCTAGTAGATTTCGTCTTTAGAAGATACGGTAGTTGGTGGGGATGGGAGTCAGCCACCAGAGGTGAATTAAGTGTAGGTTACAAGGAGGTGTAGGCCACTCTTTGAAGGCTCTGGTCTATGATGGGAAGCCAAAGGAGGAACAGTATCTAATCAGTGACATGGGACCAAAAGACAATATTTTAGTTATGGAAGAGACTTAACCATATTTACCAGTTGTGTGAGGTCAAATTAATAAATAATAAATTATACAAAATATAAGACAGAGAGAAATCATTAAGCAAGTTAGGCCCCAGGCCCCACAGAGATAAAGAAGTTCCATCAAGTTCAAGTTTACTTCCAATAGACCAAGTGTTTATTATAATAACAAATATAATAGCCATTCCACTGTGTTAGTCTATAATATTTTGTTTAGTTGGTCATCTATTACTGGGCATTAAATTGTTTGTGATTAGTCATAATTGACATTATCTTATCACTAACATCTATTGACTGCTTGCTGTATGCCAATCATCATGCTACTTCTGTGTCTGCATTATCTCCCATTACCACAATAAACATGTAACAGATATATTTTTATTATTATCTCATTTTATGGCCAAAAAAGGTTAAAACATGTGACCAAATTTACATAGTTAGTAATCGGTGAAGTAAAGATCAGAATTCAGTTGTGTCTGACCCTTAACTCTGAGCTCTTAACTACAATGGTATACCACCTCAAATTTATGCTATCATGAACAATGGTGTTTTGGGGTATCTTTGTGAAAAGTCCTTTTGAGATGTTGTACTTTGAGAATTGTGAGCCATGGCTGAGTTGATTTTCTTTATTGCAACCATCTTCTATTCTCAGTTATAATGTAAGATCAATTTAGGCTACTTTGGTTCCCTAGAAGACCCAAGTTAGAGCAAAATGCCAAGCTCCCTTCAGGACCAGGCAGGGCTGAGCCTTTTAGTATCATAGTTTCAAAATGTCCAAAGTATGTGGTCCTGGGATGGGCTTGCAGCAGAGCCTCCAATGATGTGGACAAAGAGTCCAATTGATTGTGGTAGTTGTTGGGTCTGGGTAGAAAAATCCTAGTGATTCTAAGCACCAGTCCTCATCAAAACAGAGCAGAGTCTCACAGAGCAGGTGTGCACCAGAGTGGAGACAGAGTCAAGATTAGTCACTAAAATACTATCGAGATAATTAATTTACTTAACCCAGCACCTGGTAAGAGAGTTTGCATAAAAGAAGGCTTCTATTGGTGAGTTTATATTTTTAAAAGTGAATTGCAGAAATATTCAGGATGTGCAAGGTATTCTGGACAGAAATAGACATAAAAAAAGACAGAATCTAGTAGTAAACAACCTAGTTTTGTTAATTCACAGAGACCATAAAAGAGACGTCCCTGTATTTCCAATCGACTAATCATTTTTCTTATTTACAAAATACAAGAGATGATTATTTTTAAATGTGGACAGAATGATGACTATTTCCAAAACATATCAGGTCACAAGGAAAGGAGAAGGATAGAGAAGGAATCTGTGATGTCCACATTTGAGGATAACGGGAAAAATTCAGCAGCTCATTTCCTGGGCTCTAAAAAGAATGAATTTCTTTCTTTCTTTCTTTCTTTCTTTCTTTCTTTCTTTCTTTCTTTCTTTCTTTCTTTCTTTCTTTCTTTCTTTCTTTCTTTCTTTCTTTCTTTCTTTCTTTCTTCTTTCTTTCTTTCTTTCTCTCTTTCTCTCTTTCTCTCTTTCTCTCTTTCTCTCTCTCTCTCTCTCTCTCTTTCTTTCTTTCTTTCTTTTTTCTCTGTCTTTAAATTATTACACAGATTCTCACCTACAAAGGTGAATTCAGGGACTGACTCAGCAGGGAAGACTCCTTCTAGTCCAGTGTGTCTATACCTGCTCTCTGATTTTATAAGCTCTGCGATGTGGCTAAAAGGAAAGGAGATATCCACAGAGAGAGCCTCTGAAATGAAACCTTGAATGGACAAATAAAATTTCCCTTTTGTAGTAAGATTGGAAAAGGAGAAGAAGAAGGCTGGGAAGACTCAGAAAGTTTAATGGATATTGTCCCAGACAATAGACACTTATGGAAGACAAAAACAAGTATTCAAGTAATTAATATTCTAGATATCTCCCTAGACTGGGACAATTTTGTAAAATGAACCCTTTTCCTGGAAGTGGTTAATAATGTAAAGATTACAAAGGATATGCTCAAAGCTGATGATTCACAGATGATCAAGTTTTTCTAGAACCAAAAAAAATGAAAAAAAAATTCTTGAAACAAGAATCTCCATCAGGAAAATAACTTTAGATGTTTTTGGAAAATCTCTTCACATGATTATGATTTGGGGCCTGATTCCTTTGTCTTGACCCTGGGTCTCCATATCACCAGCTCTTAGCACATTCTCCAGGATTCTAGGAGTGTGGCCACTCCAGAGAGCCCATGGGCAGGCACCTATGCATAAGCTCAGAGGGAGGGAGCTGGGCTGGGGGCTCCACTGGACTTTACTTCCCACCCTTTCAGGTGTTCGCTGTGGGGGAACATTAAGTTCTGGTCATCCCACCTTTTTAGTAGGATAATAGTTCAATTTCTCATTTATTCTCAAAATTATTGCAGAGCTTGGGTTACCTTTTACTATTGTTGAAGGTGAAATGCTTTAAAAAATATGAGGTTGGGGGAGTGATGGAACAGCTCAAGAAATTACATTGTAATAAATCATCAGCTAGGTGGAACTCGTCCAAGCAACATGAAGGAACGATAGGATGAAGTAGCTGTGCTACTAACAAAAATACGTAATTTATCATTTAAAACAGCCACTGAACTAGAAGACTGGAAGACTGCCAAGGTGATACCCATCTTTTTAATAGGACCAAAGGTGATCTCAGAAATTATACTTCTGTGGGTTTCATATTGATGCTAAGAAAAATGTCTTTACAATTAAAACCGTCTCCCATAGAGCCATGCACATAGCTCATAAAAATCACTTGGGCTACAAAAGTGTCATTAGACATAGAAAATTTGACTTTGCACCAACCGCAATATCTCTCACAGAATCAAATTCCATGAACAAATCCAACAGAGGCCTAGGTCCCCACAGGTACAGACAACCTATGGGCACATACACTTGTGAATTAAATAGACCAATACATATAACGTTGTGGGCACAGTGTGGTGTGGCCTGGCACAAAGACAACATTTAAAGGTGTTTGGTATTGTTGTTGTGTTGTTATTATTATTGTTGTGAATCATATGCCCCAAGTAAGCTTGTCCATACAGGCCTTTCTTTTATTTTTCTTACTCATTTTGTGCTATTGTTGGCACTTCTTTCTTTCATCCTGCATGGAGGACAAGAAAATTTTATCTCAAGAAAGAAATACAGTATTATTTGGGGCACGTGTTATAGGAATCTAGAGATAATTACTGCCTCACAAGGTATGGTCTGAAGGGGCAAAAGGTGAAATGGAAGGAAGACCTTTTAACTGTGTTATAAGAAAAGAGGGAAAAAGACGATGTCAAATTGATTTCCGGAATCATGAGGCAAGAGGTGTTCTTGTACAACTCGTCATTAGTTTTACTCAGGCTCAACTCTAAGAATAGGAAAGAATTCATTGTCCGAACATCAGCTGTTGTCCCAGTAATTCTCCTAAAGATCCGAGGAGGAAAGGCATCAGTTCTAGTTTAAAGACGAAGGAATTGAGGTCTCAGCATAGCTAGACCAAGATCACAATAGGCAATTGCTAGGATTCATGCCTGGATGGGCTCATGCCCTCTGTGTAATATAACCCTACCTCTCCTATGCACCATATGAACAAAATGATGGGCTTTATAACACTTGACAAATTTTCCGAGAGCTATCACAGCAGTGAAAAAGAAGAATTCTCTGACTATAATTTATTTAAACAGTAAGATGTCTTATGATATATCCTCTCAGAGGAATCTGTAAAGGAAACTGAGTCACAGAGGGAAATCAGAAATTCTGTTGTGGATTAAATGGACAGGCTAAAAACTCATTATTTTAAAATGGCAAGTTTTCATCAAGGAAAGATCAAGAGTGAAGTGACCCAAGAATGTGGACTAAGCATAGTGTTTACTCTGCCTGTATTGATGACTCAGAAGACAAGGGGAATATTAAGTATCAACGTTTGCTGATGACACATTTTTAGGGTAAGTTAGGAAAAGAAAACATGATGAAAGTCCAAAGAATATGAAATGATAACCAAAAACCAAGCAACAGCTTGACAGATAAGTTTCATGCAGGCAAGTGCGAATTGACATACACAATGAATATAGTCGATGTGTGTGCACATATACACTTACTTTGTTTGACGGACATTTAACAGTCCTTATCCCTGATGAATTCCAAATCATCTATAAACCTTTCAAGACAAAGGCAGAGGCATCAGTTGGGAATTCAGTAAAAATTTTCATCTCATATGCATCAGTTGTAGAAAAAAAAGTGTACATACACTATGTAAATTAACATTAGACCACATTAATTAGGAAATGGTACAATGTGTAATAGTCTCATGTACAGGTTTCTGAATCTGTTGTGTGCTCACATTTTGATCCTATGTTTACTTTTGTCACTCGTTTCACAAATGAAACAGCAGCAAGAGAAAACACAACAAAACCATCCAAAAATGTGTCACGAAATTTGCAAGAGTTGTGAAAGGGGAATAACTCCTCCAAGAAGAAAAATAAGAGCGATAACTATAGAAATGCGGGCAAGCAAAAGGACACGCCGTAGGGTATGCTGTGGGAAATAAGGAATGGTGTTAAGAAAACAAGTTGATACCCTTAATTTTTTTTCTCAGTAGCAAAGAAACAAGGAAGGCGCTCAGGGAAACCAAAAGCCAGAAAATCTAAAGGGCGAGAGGGAAAAAGATTCTGAACATCTTGTATGTAATTCCACCGAGGTTCTCGTTTGGTTTCAACTGGATTCAAATGTTTGGGGGAGGTTTGAGGAAGGGATTCCACATTACTATAAGTAAGAACAGCACTGGCAGTTTACTGTCACGGCTAAAATTACAAGGACACTCAACTCCAGTGCTTTAGGGCGCACTCTGCTGATCACCAGCTGGGGACTGGGAGAATGGCCCCCTGTAGTCCTGCATTGCACAATTAGGTATATTATGAGGGATTTTACATCTGCGGGAGCCTGCAGCCTTGGCTGCATAGAGAGGGTACCAGACTCCCTGCTTCACCGGTCTGTTCTGGCATGGTAATTATTATGTCTACACATTGCTCTTTTAGGTTTTACAAGTTTCGAATTCACAAGAGTGCTACTAAATACTAGAACGGAGATGTGGCTATAATCTCATTTCTGCTCCAAAATTCACACAAATGATGAAGAAAAGTCAGGCTTCCTAAAAAGTTTTCCCTGCCCACGGGTAGGATTGCCTGCTCCATTCACTGCTGCCTCCTCTGATCATTTAACCGACTCATATCCAGTGCACCAGCTCTTCCCTACTGCCGTTTTCACAGTCCTTCGACTGACCACCGAATACCAAGTGATTGTCAGAAACAAACAAACAAAAACACCGTGATTGGCTTTTGTACAATTTAAAGTTGCTACTAAAATTCTTATGGTGGTTTCTTAGAGCAAGCATCTTGGGTTTCGTTTTGCACTTGGGGAGCCCTCTTTCCAATTTACAAAAGGATCCTGATATATTAGGGACTGAGGTGAGGAAACTGGATATTCTTTTCTCAGTCCTCTTTCTCTACGCAGCACGTTGGACAGCTAAGATCAATTCTGTACTGTCCACCTAAGGGAACTAATTCTAAACCTGTGTCACTAACAATCAGTAATAGGAGTGAGTGGTACCTATTCTGAATAATTGCTGCCTGCGGTATCAGCAAAGGTGCCTGAACCATGATCATCACCCATTCCTGCATCACTGCTAGCCTAGGAGATCAACGCATAAACATGGACTGCCTGGGAGGCTGTAATCAAGGACGATGCAATGATTATAAACAAACGTGAAACTGTACTGATATTCCTTAAAACACCTCATCATTCATCAACCTTTCTTCTAGAGCACTTCAACTTTTTTTTTTTTTCCCCGTGAGGATTCTAATGTTTACTGTGGGCAATTCAAGGCCTTTGCATTTAAAGATCATGTTTACCTGTCTCCACTTTCATTTCTAGCAGAGAAGGAATTCTTCAATCTTTGAAAATGCATCAGGCTGAGCATTTGAATAAATGGTTAACTGTTATGTGAAAACAGTTTTCATTGGCTCCCTTTCGCTGGCTGAGACTCTTTTCTGTCAATTATTGAAGCTGGTGATTACAGTGACTAATGTGAAGCCTACAGGCATTCTTCCTGACGCGTCCATCAATACCAGCATGAGGTGTATAAATGGGATCAGGTGGGAAAAGGCAATAAGTCATATTTGATGAAGGCCTCTTTTTTATTTCTCTGAGTTATCTTCTAAATGGCTATTTCTACATTAGTTCAGACAGGCAGTGTTACACAGTATAAGGTCTTGTGGGTTGACAACTTTGTATCTGCATTCATATTTTGTGGACTCTGGGCTAAAATTTCGAAGCCAAACTCATCTTTCGGAAACTGCTAAACAAATGTTTAGGACTGTGGGGTACCATTTTGGGAAGCCAAAAGAAAAAAATGGGTATGTTTTTACTTGAAAACAGGGGAATGATCTAAAAAGTAGTGACTTGTTTGTTTTACATTAGCATAAATTTAAGTGAACATAAAAAATATATTTCAGGACCAACTGGTAAATTTCATTCACTTTTGATATCCTGGGGATAATTAATGTTTGATAGTGCAGAAACTTGGTGATATTTTATAATAATAATATTATCTACAGTCCCTGTTAAGTAGAGCTGTTGTGGCACACAATGTGTCATCTCAGTCAGCTTGGAAATGGAATGGGTTTGGGGTCCTTAAAAAGTTGTACCTGGGAGGAAATAATAGCTGAAACTGATGGAGTTCTGGTAGGAGTGATTATCCTTGGGTGAGGAATTTTGACAGCAGAGACAAACTTTGTTTTGTGGAAGTCACTCATTAGACAAGTCAGATAGACTTTTTCAGAGCATGTGGGCTTCTGATTATAAAAATCTGAGCAGGTTTGATAGCAGGAAAGGAATAACTGTCACTCAAAGATTATGCGTGATAGCCTCAAACTGGCATATCACGCTGGCTGTTTTTCAATTCCCAGGATACTGCATTTCCTAAAACAGATTTACTGAAATTTCAATCTGAAGCCTACATGAGTCAAAAAAGTCCCCTTTGTATATTCCACCCATTAGAAGAACCTCTTAGGATTCCGCTTCAGATGGGATTTTCAGAATTCAAATTAAAGAAAAGAACATAAAGAATGTAGGAAACCTGTTCTCAGACTCATACCATTTTCATCGTCATTTATTATACTCGTCTCTTACACGGGGCTGATGCAGGGCTTGTTAAATCTTTATCACTTGCCTAAAAACTTCAACTTTGGAACACCCTTTACCCTCAGCCTTATTGTGTAAAGACTGAGTGCCCATTTTCTTTTTTCCTATCTCAGTTGTCATGGCTACAATCATTTTGTTTCCTTGTCACCTGTAGTACTACAGCTTTCTATTATTAAAAGTTGTAATAGATCATTCTGGCTTAACATGTATAGGAAAATATATAGCGACAAAGTTTGTAAGCCCTGATGTTTTTTTAATATATTTAACTGAATAAGAGAAATATAGAACTTTCTATAAGAGATACTGCAGTAGCATAAGGGGTAAGACAAATTTTGGAGAGAATGATAATACAATGTTTTTCAAGGGGCAAATGTCAAATTTCTATTTTTAAATCAAAATGTCATATGGTATTTGGAAAGACACAACAGTGGCACTCTAATCTTTACTTTGATTTATATTTGAATTAAAATAATTTTGCAGGCATTCGATAAGGCAATTTATTATTTCATAAATAACAATAAGAGTCACTGGTTAGCTCTTTGTTCCCACTTGTAATTTCTTAGCATACGGGGGATTTCTTCTACTATCTAATAAGGATGATGTGTGTGTTTTGTCTGCAATGCTGAAGAGGCTACCGAAATTTTAGAGACAAAAGGAACAAAAGTAAAAGAAAATATCAATCTATGGTTAATGAGTACAGCATAAAATCTGCAACTTCTATTGATGGTATTAATTTAAAGACTACAAAAGGAACATGAATAACAGAATTTAAATGGAAATTAATGTAAATTGTTTTTATAAAATCTAACCTAAATAAGGACATTTTAAATAATAGTCCGGGGTAATAAAAAGCAGCAGTGTATAATTCTAACCTGATGTCAACATTTTTGTAACTTATAGCAGATATGGAGAACTATTAGTATCCTGAGTAGACAGAAAGAATATACTGACACCACAAATGACACCAAGGAACTTTGAACTTTTAGAATTTTCACAAATACTATGATTAAGTTAGTAATTTGTCTAAAATGTGTTACCTGGGTTGTTCTCCAATAGCTTATTTCAGAATAATCCCAATATCTATTTTAAATAACATTTATATTGAAATTGGACTGATCAACCCATATTGCACTTTAATTGACAAAAAAAGACTGTACACGTGAACACAGCTTATTTTGATTAAGTTTTTTACTTCAAATACTTTTGTAACTATTATACTCTATAGAGATTAGCTTCCAATTTTCTTTTTTACAGGTAAGTATGATACCTGTTTGTCATAGAAGTTTTTTATTATATAATATTAAATCATTATTTAGCATTCATTTAATTGACCTGTTACATGGAATCAAATTGTTTCCTTTCTTTCAAATCCCCCTTTCCCCCCACCCCTTTTGGCAAACTACAATAACTTTGGGGAGAAAAAAAAAAAACTCAAGTTGTTGTGTTCTTCTCTGGGACATGGTTGAAGGAAGCCCATAATTCATTCTGACATTTCTTCAAAGCAGAAGTTTTCCAAAGTCGCCATTATTGGACCAATAACAATGATGCACTCTGCAGAAGTCAGGGGGGCCACATGAAGATATACAGGCTGCTCTGAACATTTCGACTCCTTTCATTCGCCTTTCTTCCTCATCCCCTACCCTCTGTCTGCAAAGGACCACATGTCTCCTGCTTTATTAAGACAAAGGCCAAATTATTTGACTGTTGCCGTCTTTCTTCAGTTTTACCTCAAAATTTTTGTGCGTCTTATTTATACTTGCATTCCCATTATCTAGCATAATGCTTGGCCATGAAGAAGATATTCCATATTAACTGAACAGCAAGGCTCCATGTTGGACTACTGCCATTCCGATATTGTTTTATGAATTATTTCTTTTTTCTAGTGCATCTTCAGTTGTGTCCAGTGATGTCTATGGCTTTGGCTCTTTCCTCTAAGCCTAGAAACATATTGTAAACCTCCCAATTCTTAAAACAAAAACAAACACAAGAAAACTTACTTTGTCTTTGCTAAAATTAAAAAAAAAAATTAACATTTCCAAAACAGACGCATTCCTTTTCATTCCCAAACAACATTATAATATAATGAATGATTGCCCCATTTCTAAAAGTATGATGATTTGAATTCACACTGAATCTTTCCAACTCTACCAGTTTTGGAATCTTCACCAAGATTTTTAACCTCTATAAAAGTTTTCCTTTTTGTGAAAATAAAAAAAAAAAAAGACCTTACTTCATCGGATTGTTGTGAAGATTATTTCTTCATATACATGCAGTGATTTAGCATGCAGCCTAATGTAATAATATCTCAAAAATTGGTAGCTAATAGTATTTATTCACTCTGCAGTTATTCATCAGATGCCTACTTCAAGCCAGACACTGTGACAGTCCCTAGGGATGTAGTAGTGGGTAGGGGTGACTGGGATACTGGTAGCATGCAGCAGTGAGTCTTGGCCAATGATTTTCAGACATCAGCATGCTTCAGTATCAGCTGGAGAGCTTGACAAAACACAGATTGCTGGCCCCTAACCCCAGAATTTCTGATTCAGTAGGTCTAAGTTAGGACCTGAGAATTTGCTTCTTTTTAATTCAGAGAAGAGGACGTTTCTGGACTTTAAATGGTTAAAGGGGATCTCTTGGAAGAGAATCTATTAGAAGTGAGCTCTGAACAATAATACCTACCTCATAGTGTTCTTATAAGTACTAATTGGGCTAAGAAATTTGAAGACAGCACAGTATTTTAAACATGGTAAACAATCAACAAATAGTATTTCTGATGACAATGCTGATGATGGGAGAAAAGTGAAGAGGACAATTGGACAGATGGAGAAACTGCTAATTTTTAGGTAATAGAAAGCATCTGAGTAAACAGTAGATTTTAAGTTAAGCATGTCATGTGGGGAAAAGTTAAGTTAAATTAGAGGACTCATTTTGAGGGATCGAAATAATAGAGAGGAAGATCCATGTCAAGATTGAGGAGGACTTTGAGTGTCAGACTGATGGATGCATTAAGATTTACTTTTTTATAGACAATAAAGAGTCATTGGCATTTAATGGATTCTTAATGCAGTTGAATGTGTCTTTAGGTCCTCTCACTGAGACAAGCATGCCATGTACCTACTACATAGTGCAAAGAAACACTCAGGCAGTGAAATGATCATCTTTATCTAAAGTTGTCTATTAAGTGGCTTGATGGTTTCTCTTTCTACTAACAGTTACTCTTTCTAACTTAGAATTTGCATTTCTAACAAGTTAAAATGAGCTGCTGATAATATTGATCCAGGAATTACTCTTTGAGAATCACTGGCCTAGTGTATTATTTTCATAATTGTTATTGTGGTTCTAAATCTGTTTCTCTTTTGCTGGTGCCACCATATTCCCAGTTAGTCAGGCTGAAAAACCGAGAGGCATCTTTTATTCTTCTTTATACTGCTCTTATTTTCTTACTGCCATCCAGTTTTTTTCTTTTTTTTTTTTGAATCTCTTTCCAAGAATAATATAAACTCTTTCTAACTAGTCTCTTCTACTATTTTTCCTACATGCTACTTCTAAATTAATGTTCTTAAAATAAGCTCAGAATACATCAACTCTATGCCCTAAATCCTTCTTTGATTCTCTTCGGCCTTTAGAAAAAAATATCCAAATTTATGACCCCAGGCATTTCAAGCTTCAGTCATCTGGCCTCAGTAATAACTTTAATGGAATAAGTAAGCTTGACAGAGTTTTGAGACATTTGAGCTTGATTGGAGGAAATGAAAAATGATATGTGTTCATTGATGTTAAATAGAATGATGTATTTATTTGGGCTACATCAAGAAGTTCAGTTTGGCTAAACCAGTGTTTCCTAAACAGTAGTCCTCAGATCATTCACTCATGTTTGTCACAAATGTAGATCCCTTGGCTAACTCTAATTCTTCTGACCCTGAATGAATGGAACTTAACCATCTTTATTCTTAACAAGCTTCTACAACTCACAGTGAGAGGACCACTGCCCTAGATCAAGGTCAGGAGGAGGTGAATGCAGAAATACAAAGTGAGACCAGGTTTAAAGATAAATAGACAGATATCCATTTTCAGGTGTAATAATTACATTGCAATAGAGTGTAATAAAGATCCCAGTGTAATTAGCTGTGTTCATTCTGGGAGAAAGTGTTAGACACGTGAAGAAGTCTTGGGGAGAACTGATGGGAAACAAAATCTGAAATAATCTAAGTCAGAGAGGAAAGGTTACAGTAGGAATCAAAAGCCAAGATTACTTAGGAGCTGTTTCAGAGGTATCTTAAAAATAACTTTGTGTCCTGTTTTAGTGATAAGTGAGGAAAGAGAAGGACTAAGGAGTGCTACACTAAATTTTTTATTTGGGGTTTCTAGAGAGTGGCTAAGACATAAATCGCAGGTGAGAAAATGATCAGGGTTGAGGAGAGAAGATAATTACCTTGGTTTTGGTCATGATGAGTTTGAATTGAGTCTGATACAGCAAAGCTGTATGAAGGATCTATTATGTGCCAGACATTATGCAAAGCAATGGGAAAAAACAGTAAGGAAGATACAGTCAGTCCCTGTGTTCACAAAGCCTACTACCCAACACTGGAGAGAATAAAACAAATGATTGAAATAATGTTGGATCCATAGCCAGTGAAGCCTGGGGTGCCTTGGGAGTGCACGGCAGGTGTTCCTGTCATAGTCTGAGATGGGGGAGATCATCCTTGAGGACTTCTCAGAGAACGCCTTATTCCATTAAGATTTGAGGGATACACTGGAGTTTCAAGTCAAAGTGGAAAGGAGAGAAGAGGAAATATATGCCAAAAAGAAGAAATAATGTGTGCTAAGTCCAGAACTAATAAAGTGTATGGTTTCTTTGAGGAATTGCATGGAGATTATTGGAGCTGAAGTGAAGGAGTGAGGTAGCAATTCCTAGGGATAGATTAATTAGCATATTGTCCACTCTTCAATAATAAAAAGATGAGAAAACAAAGTGTCCAAATATGATAGGAGCATCTTTCTCCCTCGTATAATGGTCTGGAGATGAGCAGATCAAGGGTAACAGTGCATATGAGGAGCCTCTTTCCTCCTTGACATCTCTGGTCCAAGGCAGATGATTCAGTTCTTGTCATTTCCAGCCAGAAAGATACAAGAAGGGGACCAGGGAGCCCACATCCAGTCGTTTTAATGAGAAGCCTTAGAAGTAGAATACATCACTTCTTCTGTCATCCCATTGACCAGAATCTAGGCATATGCCACAATTAGCTGCTAGGAAATACAGCCATGTGCTGAACTAATAGCCTACCATATGATAAAAGCAGGAGATACAGTATATTATAGAAGTCTGCAACAGAAGCCAACCAGAAAGGGGCTTGGGAGCAATAGTAAGGAGTTCAAATCATATCCTAAAGGATCTGGATAGGTTTAAGCTGCAGCATAGCATGAGGAGATTCCTAGAGAACATTATAAATAAAGGATTCAGTGATAGCGAAACTCGAGCAGGGAGAGTAGTTAAGATGCAGAATGTACGGAGAAAAGAGAATGACTTGCCATTGATTAGATATGTGAGGCGGTTGGTAAAAGGAAGGAGCCAGGGATGATTCTCACATTCCTCAGTGGAAAAGTGAATGAACGGTGATATTTCAGCTGACATTCAGAACACAGAAAAAGACATATATGTAGAAGGGTCCAATAGAGGAGTGGGAAGATCCGAATTCAGTTTTGAAAAAATTCACCAGGCAGTTTTAAACATAGATCTAAAGGCAAGGGCGGATATTTAGGAAACAGCAAGGAATAGCTGCTAAGTGATGTTTTTGGTGTTGTTCATCCAAGGAAAATGTGAAAAGTGGAGGGGTAGAACTATGAACTGAATACGGAAGGGATGGAAGAGGATGTAATGGGAAACTGACAACAAAGTGATGTCAGGAGAGAAATGCCTTAGGAAAGCCAAGGGAAGGAGGAAGGGTGATATCAATCTGACAATACTTAAAATCTTACTTGGAATTTAGCACGTCAGGTGTTTTTCTAAGCTCTTCACTGGCTTTACCTTATAACACCATAGTGAGGTAAGTTCTATTATAGACTCTGTTTTGTAGTTGAGAAATCTGATTCTCCAGAAGACTAAGAAAGTCGCCAAGCTCAGGTAATGCAGTGGGGTTCAAATGCTTCACAGTGCGTGCTCTTAGTAAAAAGACAATGGGAGGAAAGAAATTGTTGAATGTGGCAATCAAGAGTGTATATGTGGCCAGGAGGAGAACAGTTTAGAGGGCCAATGTTGCCTTAGATGCACTTCTCATAGCATTAGGTCAATGAAGCACACTAAAAAAAAAAAAAAAATCCTTCTGTGGTCACACGAGTTTTGGAAACACCGCATACACATCTCCTCCTTTTCCCATGAATTTATTATGCGCACTAGTTTAAGAAACACATGAGAAGTTCAGCAGGAATAAAATAACCTTGTTTAATCTGGTGTTTTTCTAGTTTATTTGATCATGGAGCTATTTTCTTACATACTATCTACTAAAATAAAGATAGCACAGGTTGAGAAATGTTTTAGGAGATTCACAGAGCCAGTAGGTAAGTGGTGCGGTGGTGAAAACTGGAGAATAAACCTTAATACATTTGAATGTTGAAGGAAGCACAGGGAAAGGGCACCAGCCCCAGTGTACTGGAGCAACCTCAACCTTCTCTTAGCCCCTCAACCCAGAAAGAAGGTTCTCAGGGACTCCTGCAGCACATTTCTGCCTCCCACCCGCACCCCACCCCCACCACTACAATTAGCAGTCATCTCATACAGCATATTATTTTATTTGCTGCATATATATCCTATTGAAGTTCTCTGAAGGCAGGTTTTTATTCTATTGACTCTCTAGCTTCCTTTGGTCAATTAACAAGAGAATTTATGAAACGTTTACCATGTGTCTGGCATTCTATCTAACACTTCACATTCATTACATCATTGTATCTGCATAACATGAATTCCATATAATTATCCCACCTTGCAGATGAGAAAACTGAGACGTAGATTAAAAAATTGTTTACAGCCCAGCTGGTGAGAGATGGAGCCTTGAGACTCAATCTCAAATCCGTGTGACTCCCAATTCTGTACCCATAACCATCACTCTAAACTGAGTAGGATCAAAGAACCATCTTCTGAGTGAGGGAGTGAATGAATAAACATAAATAGTTTTTGGTGACCTATGGTCACTTTTCTGACTTATCTCTGTTAAAATTAAAATACTAGCAAATTTCTTCTAAGTAAACAGTTAGTAAAAATGTAAGGTAAGTCTGACAGTGGCCTGTTTCTGAATTACATGACAGTTAATCAGGAAGAATGCTGAAATGTTTAGCTAGCTACAGAGTTACTAGCTACAGAATTACCTCTAAGCAAAAAGCTGTTTTTTCATCTGCTCTTGAACATTGGTTTGAAGGTTTCTCCCTTAGCCCCAGATGTTAAGGGAGTCGCAAAGATACAGTACTGTGTTGACTGGGTAAACATCATATTTTCTTTTTATCACCTTTTTCCCCCAAGTAGTACTGTATTGAGTTACAGCCTTATTCATTGCTTCTTCTTCAGAGACACTTTGAAAAATTTGGTGTTTGTAGTAATATTGACAACAAAAGCGGGAATTGTCACCTCCCATTAGCATTAATTTAATCGGTGATTCGCTACAATAGACAACTAATACTGCCCTGTGATGGGTCTTCCTGGGAGAAACGAGAAGCCACAGAAATAAACAGCATTGCAGAAAATGTAGCAGGACAATCTTTTTGGGGAAAATTAAATGTAAGCTGTATAAACATTTATTTTCCTTTTATCAGTAATGAAAAGTTCCTAATTCATTCTGTACTGAGAAGACCATTGTGGGGGTTTGGTTAATTGGTCTTGAAAGACAATTAATATCTGTCAGGAACACATACGATGCACACAGGTTTTGCAAACAGTCAGTCCCTTTGCCCCCTTTTTCTCTGTTGTTCTGTTTATTGTGCCCAGTTAATGTGCTCTTTTGCCATAATAATCTCCAGCTAAATGGTAATTGCTCTATTGACGGCATTACTGTACATTTTTGACAGATCATTATTCATACTTAACCACTTGACCTGGAATAAATGTTAAAGCAATTACCACTGAGAGCTTTTCTATGAGAAAATTGAGGCAAAGTTTAGAGATAATCAAAATGCAAAGCTGATCATGATAGCAATTGGAAAAATGGCAAATCCTATTAAACAGATTTTTATTAGCCAAGTTGATGCCAGTAGATATTATCTGGTAATTTAGTCTTATTAAAAAGAAAATAAAGCAGCTAATTGTTTACTATTCTGGAACTTATTCCAGCTTGCAATTTGCAACTGAAATTAGGCTTTATGTGGCTCATCTATTTTGTCACATTGAAATATGAAATCGTTTGGTACAAAGCACATCTGCTCAGTGCCTCTTACATTACTGGAAAAATCCCTCATTCAGTGTTTTGTACCTGTTGAGTCATTATGAATGGATTAATTTCTAGCAACTAATACAAAAGCTAATATTCAGTATATTTTTATGTCGAATATTTTAAAAGTCTATACTTCTAAGAATTAAATTTTATTTCTGCTTTATCTTATTTTGTATTCAATCATTGACACAAATGGTTTCTGTTTTCATTAAGTCAGAGGGCAACAAGCTTCAGAAAGCACCACGATGCATGTTTTAGTCATTAGAATAAAGAAATTAAGCATGGACCCAAACTTAAGTATATAAACGTAATGAACAATGATACAAATTTCAACCTACTTAAAGATAAATAATTTTAAAATTTTTGTAGGCAAAATGCTCTACCAATTATGTAGTGATGAAAATATTTAATGATCTATAAATTGACTTTAAATTTCATGGTGACAATTTTTCCTTGGTCTTACTTTACTCTTTAAAATCAGCACATTATCATGAGCTGGCTATTTAAAATGAGTAAAAATTAAATCCACTTACTCATTCCGTGATCCAACTGGCTCATGAAAAAGCACTTTTGAGATGACAATATTCGGTAAGTTGTCTTTTCACATAATTCTTCTGTACTAAGTTGAGAAATTATTTAAGACGACAAAACTTGACAAAATCCCATTTTAATTTCTGCACAGAAGTCCCTTTTCCCCCTACTTGCTGAAGGCCACTTAACTAAAAGTTTGATGCAATTTTCAGTCTTTGGACTAATACCTAGAGCAAAGCTCTAATCGAAAACGTACCAAAAGAGACAGAAATTTTTAAACAGATAGTGTAAAATTTTACTGGCCCCTACTGAATCATGAGCCCTGTTTGAAAACTATCATTAAAATTCGGGAAACTGATAACTGATATTCTGATATTGTTGTCTTGGGAGGTACAATTATCAGGTCTCCTCCAGTTGGTTGTTTTAGTTTCCATATTAGATTTTTCCCCCCCACAGTTAATGAAAGGAGAAACTTTCTTTTAATAAGTCCATTAAATATTAAATAGATTTCCCCCTCTTTCTTTGCCATTTTCTTCTCCCCAAAGAGGCCATTTTAAAGTCCAGAAGGTATGCATTTGGCAGTCAGATGAGGAGTGGCAGTTTTAAAAACACTCATTCTGCTTTTTCAGTTCTTTGACTTGGCGTTATCAAATTGATACTGTTCGCGATAACAGGCTAATTGTTTCAAAATTTGTCATATAGTAACAGCATTTTCTTTTAAAGAGGCATCCCCCACAAGTTTTCTATAGTAGAAAAGCAAAGAATGTCACAGGATTGCAATTCATTTGCTATGTTTGTTAGCTGACATTTATTATTGATAGAATATATTTATTTCAAAATTCAATGGAGTTTTTATCCACTCTGGCTTATATGTGCTGAATTATTTTACTTTAGATAGAGATGTGAAGCTAAATAAAATCATGGGTTTTTTTTTCCCCCAATATTTTTATTCAATGCTGAGTTTTACATGATATAGTATTAAGTGGGCTAAAATGACTGAGTTATTTTCATTTGTTTTTAAAATGCAAAAAAACCATGAGCCTTCATACTTTAATATATATAGATTATTTCTGTTGACTATGTTTATCACTTAATTAATACAATATGCATTATGTAATCATTGCACAATTTTATTACTTCTATAGACGGCTTTTGAACCAACGTCCCTTGTCCCCTTTCTCTGGGATACTGGCATTCCAGGAATCTGAGCGTGGGACTTTCTTCCTGACCTTGGCCTGGGCATAGACCCAACACTTTATTCTCCCATTAGGGCATTGTGTCACGATTTTAATGTATGCTTCGTACTGAATAATTTTAGTATTATGAAGACATAAAACAATTGAACCATATTTGTCTCATGTCAGCCACATAATGAAAGGGCTGAAGTAAGTCACAGAACAATAAACAACTAAGTGCTTTATATTCTTCTTCTTGAAGAGTTTTACACATTGATTCTGCCCAATTTATTCTAAGAGGCCCTTTTGCCCCCTTAGAATTACTCTTTTACCCTCTCCTATTTTCTGTTAACAGAAATAGGGTAGAAAAAGAGAACAAAATGTACTACAGGATGCCAAACACTATTGGTAGCAAATGGTCATAGACCAATTAAAGATAAAAGATAAAAATTAAAAACGATAATGTCTTCAAGATCAACTACATCCTGAGCCTAGAAGCTGCACACTACCAATAAATTGGCCAGCAGGGTTTCTGGATAATTTTTTTTCCTGTTTTCCATTTTTATGTTATACTGGACCAACTTCTAATTAGCAAAATTATTTAATTTTTTTCAATTAGATCAAAAAAATTATCACTGACTATTGATGACTTAGTCAAATGAATGCTTTGTTTCATTAACGTTTTCCAAGGGATTGGACAATATTCTGTGTGAAAGGCTTTATTCCCAGTCCTTGAAGTGTTTGGGTCCTTTACTGTTTTTCCTAGTTCAACTCTCTGTGGAACAAAATGTACCACAGGCCATCGGTTGGTAGAGATGGGGGTTGGCCCTCTCTTGGGTTCTGCATATTTCCCCTAATACAGCAGCACCTGCTTGAATTTCTTCAAATGCCCATGGATTTGGGCAATCATACACTCTCATGTAATGGTGTTAAAATTCATCGAAATTATACCATAAATAATTGAAGTCCGTCTACTTTTTTTAAAATCAGTTTCCCCTCTCTTCTCTTTACTTCTCCATCCTTAATATTTCCTAGACACCTCATGTCCTTTATTTCCATTTTCATCAATGACCTTACCATTTTAAGGAAAAATATTGTAAAATAGAGTTTAGGGAGCACAAAGTTAGGTCAAATCAATTTTAGTTTCAAATGGGAGTTTTGGAAAAAATTTTATGAAACATAACTTTTGCCTCAGCTTTACGTGTGCTGTATGATTTCAGCAAGCAAAGACGGGGAGAACATCTTACAAAATTAAGGGAACACATTTGCAGAGGGAATTTTGACTTCAACATCCCTCATGGGCCAGGGAATGAGCGATGGAAAGAAACAAGTGAGGGAAAGTCAATTCTTCTGGATTCACATCACTTACTACTTTCCTAGGCATTGACTGACAGGCCTTCCTCAGCTTCCAGTATCTGATTTTCTTGTGATCCCTTTTCAGTTATCAAGGCTGCCATCTTCTGCTTCCCCTAACAACTATTTTCACCTTTCCAGATGATTTTATTGTTTTCTTCTTATTCTTCTCTTACACCATTATCCCTGATAACTTCAATCATCAAGTAATGGCACTCAGGACTCTTTGAACACATAATTCCTCAGTATGACTCAGAAATAATTTAGTGTTGTGGTTAAGAGACTGATCTGGAGCTGGACCACCTGGGCAAGTTTTTTGCCTTTTCCATACCTCAGTTTCCTCATCTTTTAATAGGGATAATAATGGTACCTATTATAGAAGACTATTGTCATGAGGCTTAAATGAATTAATACCTAAAAAGTGCTTAGAATGAGAACCTGACATGTCTTATTAGCTATCACTGTCAGCATCATAGATGTCTCTGCAGACTTTCAAGTTCACTACTCAACTTCTATATTGGTCGTACCTTGTCAGCACAGTACTTCAACAGCCAAAGATCTGAAATTCAGTATATCTCCCTTATACCCAGCCTCTTTACAAGATTCAGCTGCCCATCATGCCAGCAGTGCCTTCTATCTGGTGCTGTGCCTTTTACCCTGCTACCTACATGCTCATTTACCATGCTTTCCCCACCTTGGCTTTTAGCCCTGTGAGAGAAACAGGAAGAACACTGCAGTTGATGAATGCTATTTGCCCTTTATGCTGTTTGTCAACTCCTTTAATCTTATGTTATCCCAAAGAATTTTGTTATTGTATTTCCTTTTTTAAAGTGAGATAATAATCTTCTAAAAAGCAACATTAACAGCACCAGTACTCTTCTAAGTATTTGATAGAAATTAACTCATTTCATACTCACATCAATTCTATTAGGTAGGTGATACTCTTATTCCTATTTCACTAAAGTAGAAAGTGAGGCTCAGATAGGTGAGGCAGTGTCACTAGCTCACCTTCTAGAGATTGGCCAAGCCAGGTTTTGGAATCAACTGAAGAGCATCCATAACCCACACTCTAAGGCACCACAACATCATCTCTGTGGTAAACTCCTGAGCAAGTCCTGAATTATTATAGATGTTAAATATTAGATCATTTTCAATTACAACTTAAATTAGCCTTTAAAATATTACCAAAATAATATATAGACATTATTTAAAATGAAAATAGAACAGAAGATTCACAATGAAAACTAAAGGTTTTCTTTACTTTTTCTCCTAATCTCATTCCCTAAGAGAAACATATTCTGGTGCATCTTTCCAAGATGTTCTATACAGAGTCGAGCATTGATACAAATATTATGTGTGCCTTTATACATGTGATGTGAATGTATATATCACAACTATACACGTTTGTTAATGGTTGGAATCATATACATACACACATCTATGTGTATATGTGTTTGTACACTATTCTACAAAGAGATGTAGAAACTTACATTTGATACTTTAAGATAATTTCTAAACATCCTCCTTTATTTTTGGTAATAATCACAAAATAATAATAATAATAATGTTCAAGAAATATAAGATGTAAAAATGTTCACATAATTTATGAATATTCAGTAAAAAATCTAAAAATAGGTACAATTAATATCTGGAAGAGATCTATATAATTCTATTTCACAAAAATTTCAGAAATTACTATCTTTTCCATGCCTTTTTTCCTTTGGAATAGAATTTAGCAGCTTTCGAATATATATGCAGTCAAAAACTTTCCATTAATACATCTTCACCAGAAAATTCATTATAGATTTCTATTATGTTTTGTAAGAACTTCCAAAATCATAATGGTTCAGGATTGTTCAAGCTCTCTTTGAAAGCAGTTTGTGCCTGCAGTTCCTACATTTAAACAGTAGATTCAAAATAAACCACAATAGCACAGTGATTGAAAAGGTTAAAAAACAAAGCTTGAGTTCTTACTCTCGAAATAAATATGAGTTGCTGAGTCAGGGGCCAACTCTATAACTGAAAGTTCTCTGAATTAACCTCTAAATAGAACATAAAGATAATCAAGGAGTAAGTAATAAAACTGTACTAATTTGAAGTTTACATATATGTTATTAAAACTTATGAGTAACTGTAGCAATTGTTTCAAACTTAGACACACAAAATTATTTTCATGGAAATGTATTTTATCGCTGACATTTTTAAAATGCCAGTGCACAGTGATAATAAAAAGTATACCGGATATAGTCATTTTCATAAACATTTTGAAAATATTTGAAAATAAACATTTGAAAATAAACATTTCACAAAATACCCTACAGAGAACGTGTCACCTTATAGCCTGCACCTGGAGTTGACTTGCTCCCCTCTCTCTGCCCTTGGCAAATCTACTGCTTCTACAACTCATCTCATTTCATGACACAATATAGAGACCTTTCCATATCAGCACAGAAAAGATATACCTCATTTTTTTCATGACTACATAATTTTTCACTGTTTAGATGTAGCCACAAAATCATATTTTGATAAATGCTAAAATTTTTATGAGTATGGCGAGTACTGTAGTGTACATTCTTACACATTGTAATATCTATGCATATTGTCGTACCTGTTAAGATAAATTCTTAAGATAAATTGGAAGTTTGTTTCTTTCTAAATCCCATATTCTTCTTCATAATTCTCACTACTCCAAATGCCCCTCGTTATATATCTCTGTGTCCTCATCAAGACATCACTGCCACTGTATCCACCCATTAATCCCTGCTCTCAGCCTCTTGGTTTTCTCCTCACCTTAATCTCTTTTTATTCTTTTCCATACTGCATATCAACACCAGACAATTCTCCTAAAATAGTTTTTTCATCGTGTCACTCCTCTTCAAGAATCTACCACCACTGCCATGATAATGATAATGGCTTATGATAATGACTCACGAATCGTCCTCTTCCGAGAAAGCTCTAGAACTCTGGAAAGAGGCTGAGGACCTGTCGCTGGGGCACTGAGGTGTGAGACAAGCAGGTTAAACAGGAACCACTCATCTGCTGTCCATACTCACCACTTTCCTCTCCTACCAGAGCAATTTACTTTCTTTGGTTTTATTTAGGTAGTTTCCACCAAATATTTCATATAAAGAAATATTTCTACTGCAGTGTGTGTGTGTGTGTGTGTGAGTGTGTGTGTGTGTGTGTGTGTGTGTGTGTACTGTAACATAAGTACCACAATGGCATGAATTTTTACTTGTGTGATAATTTTGTTTTAGACAGTGAATCCCACCTATCTAAAACTGTGCCTGGCATACATTTGTTGGATGCTCAAATATTTGTTGAATAGAATGAACATATGAAATATATAAGTATACATAGACACATATACTTTCATACAGATGTACATAGATGTGCACACATATATTAAAACATGAAGTCAACACTCCTCTGTCTGGCTTTCTTAACTCTTCATAGTTGTTTCTACCTTATCTAGGCTTACTAGTTACTGTCCTTTAACTCTACTTCTTATCTGAAATCAGATCAGTCTTCTTCATGTTCCATCTTTATTCCTACATTAGTTTGCTAGGATTGTCATGGGGAAGGAACTGTCCCAGGCCTCTTTCCTAGCTTTTGGTAGTCCCTTGGGTCGTGGCAGCATAACTCCAATCTTCATATGGCAGTGTGTCTGCATTCAAATTTCCACTTTTATAAGCATACCAGTGATATTGGATCAGGGGACCACGTACATCAGTATGACCTCATCTTGACTAATTCTATTTTCAACAAACTTATTTGCAAATAAGGTAACATTCTGAGGTGCTGGGGGTTAGAACTTTAACACATGGATTCGAGGAAGCACACATTCAACCCATAACAACTCTCATTGTCCATCTTTGCTCTTCCTGTTCTTTCTCTGTAGATTTTACTCTAATTATCTGTCACTCAAGGATTTCATAATATCAGAAATTTAAGCTTGACTTACACTTTAATGGGTTGATATTCTTTCATTTTATCTCTTCTCCTTGTTAGCAAGGCCCTTGAGAATGTAACTATAGATAGATGATGATAGATAGATGATAGATTAGATGGATAGATGATAGATGATAGATAGATAGATAGATAGATAGATAGATAGATAGATAGAT
>NW_011888873.1:4635658-4644943 GCF_000151845.1 Pteropus vampyrus | reverse complement strand
GGTACCTGAGAAACATTCTGCCAGTAAAAATCTAGCCCTGTTTAGGTAGCAGAAGCTTAAGTCCCTCAAATAGCCAAGAATATATTATTGTAATAATATCTAAGATATATTGAAGACCTACCAAATGCTGGCCACTGGTCTAAACTCCTTACTAATGCATTTAATCCTCACCGTGACCCTGACCCTATTATCATCCACCTTTACTTGTTGAAGGGATTCCAAGAGAGGTTAAGTATTTGTTCAAGGTCCTATGCTACTTAATGATTTTGAGGGAGTTGTACCAAGGCTGTTTGGCTCTAGAGACCATGTACTTTCAAGTCACTATTTTAAATTCCTGTTTATTAAGTAGATAAAATCATATCCCTAAGTCATACACCCTTTAAGGGGTAATTATTGATGTGAGCCTTATCAGGAATCAGGGGGAAGTGGAGTTAGGGTTTTCAGTAAATAGGCTGTCTTATTCTTCTTTCCCTTTCTTTTCTATCCTCTTCTTCCCTTCTTCTTTGTTTCTGAAAGTCTCCCATTCAAATGTGAGAATCACTTAATCTAGGTCAGACAACACAAGCATATCAGCAGATGAGGAACCTCTCTAAGAAGACTGCTTGCTTTCACTCTCTTAGTCACTAGTAGACCTGGAGAGATGTCTGCCCAGTGCCTGGCACACCTGGAGGCCTGTTCAGTGAATTAGTCTGACCTTAACTTTGGAGTCCACTCTATTTAAGAATGTTATGACTGTGTCGCAATGCTTGCTTGATAGGACCTCTAGAGAGAATTCGAGTCTGTATCTGCCTACTGAAATATTTCAACACAGCAGTAACAAGATGAAACCTTGTATAGAGAAAATATAAAAGATTGCTTTATTAGAAAGCTTTTAATAAGAATCATGTTATAATTATTCTGCTAAAAGGCAGTTTACAATTTCTAATATTAGATATGAAATTTGCTTTTCATGATTATCCAAAAGTATATCTTAGCTAGAAAAATATAGAAGATAAACAGTTTATAATGCTACTTCTAGAAATTGATTTCTACACTCAGGGCAAATGGATTGCAAGTATTGATTAATACTTTCAAATGAATGCCATTTCATAATTTTTAATTAACCACTAGGTAATATTTAATGAAAACTACATAATGTAATATATATGAATTTGAAAAATGAGAAGGCAAAAGGGTTCTGTCCCTTAGTCCATTGTGGTTAAAAGTAATTGCCTGGAGTGACCAGTTTGTTATCATGTTTTCTTCTCTGATAATTCTAGATTATTAATGTCCCAAAGCACAAAGTGATATTGCTATATTAATTCTCTTGGCTTTGAAATGATCTATAACACAAGTTAAGACCCACATATTTTGTCACCATTTAAAATTGATTGTTTTGAAGCCAACGAAAGATAGAAAGAAAAAAAAAGACAAAGAATCTTACGGAACTAGAGAAATTCACCTATATATGTTTTCTTTTGAAAATACTAGCAATATTAAATAATATTAGTTTTTCCATAGATACCTGGTACTGAAGCAAAAGGCAAAAGATTTACACTGGATCGTAGAGCATTAAATACTGTAGGTACCACATCAGCGTTCATGTAGAAATGGAAACAATAAAGCTTCAGTTTTTACTTAGAGAACTATTAGAAGTACTGTGTGTGTTGCAAGAAGAGCCCAGAATTTAAATGAACCATTTATGCCTCTGCTGCCCTAGGGCAAGTACAAGGTACATTAATAATGCAGTGTTTATTTGAAATATTTTATTATAACACACATTTATTACTAAAAAATCTAAACAGCAGGGGAAAAAAAGTCAGTATTGCACAGGTTCAGCATTCTGGACAAGTTATTTTCAAAATAGAATTCTTGACAAATTATATCATTTCTTTCAATACTTCACCTGTGACACTATAAATAATACATATTTATTTAAGTAGTGGTATTACACATTGCTACTTGAGTTGTACATAATTTATAGAAAATGATCTACCAACATGGGTAGGTAATGTTCTCCATGAAAGAAAATGGTTAGAATTAGAAAGTGATGAAGAGCTCTAAGATTTACCTAATATTAGATGGAATAAATTAGATTCCTTAACAATTACTTCATATTTTTCAAAAATAATAATCAAGTTGCCTTCTATTATATATATGAGGGCAATTATCACTAACATTTATAATGAATAAATTGATCTATATATTGAATACATATAAAGTCACACGAGAATGCCAGTATATTTACTCCCTCAGAGGCTGCCATATCCAAGCCATAATTACTAGCATAGATTAGTGGAAAATTAGGCTGCGTTTAAGATCATCCAGATCTCTGCAGTAAGTGGGTAGAGTGTGATCTTGGGAGCAAATCCACCTCAGTCCCTCCTGGCTTAACTGCTTATTAGTTGTGTAATTTGGGCTAAGTATTTTCACCTTTCTGACTTTCCATTTCCTCATCTGAATAATAATATCTGACTCACAGTGTCAGATATTATTATTTCTTTTCCTCTGAGTCAGCAGAGAAAAGAAACAAGGGGAGCTATGCAAAACACCTTAGTGCCTGTGGTCTACAAACACTATTTTTTTCCTGCTATGACCCTTTATACCCAAGAAGAGTACTTAACTAGGTAGCAGTTTAGTATCACGCAGTTTGTCTATTTTCCCAGCAAATTGGTTATTAATAGGAAGAACACTTTGCTTTTATAACATTGCATTCCCGGCAATGGCAAAGGGCCTGCACCAGGTAGTTCTGATCCACACATTAATAGGACTGCCCTAGTGAGCCCTTGTTTCTCAGACAGCAATAGGGACCGTCATTGGTTTGGCTCAGGACAGTTCTGACATCTCTGGTACATGTGAAAGATCGGACCCCAAGATGTAATAGGTTGTTCATTTTTCTTAATTAAAAGATATCCCTCAAAACTTCTTAGGTGCTAACTAAGTTGCAGAATTCCAAAATATATTCTTTTGATAGTACCTTGGAATATTTGCCCCCTCTAAAGAGTCAGCAAACATGTTCGCAAATGGAGCATATACCGTAAATGTATGTGCACTTCTCCTATAATGAGAAAGCTGTGAGAGTCTCTCCAGAGGACAGTGGAGTGTGATGAAGCCACCACATGAGATTGCGGGTCCCCTTTCTTGAGCATGTCTTTTAATCTCTCCGAGCCTTACTTTCTCTTCCTGTAAAGCAGAGAATAATACAAAATCCACTGTGATTTTTAAGTGAGATTGAATACACATTAGGCACTCTAAAAATGCAATATGTGCTTTATTTGTCTTTATTACATATGATACTAATGCTAGTTTCTGAGTCAAAAAGAAGAAAATTAACATTTATTACCTTCTGCCATCCAAGCACTGTGCTAAAGATTGTTCAAATATCACCTAATGTAAACCTAACTCTCTGAGTGAAGTGATACTAACTTCCTTTATTATTCAAGGAACCCATACTTAATGAAATGAACCAAGATCATATGATAAATAGGCAACTAGGCAGGATTAAACACAACTTTCTTCTCTCTTGTCTCTCTGTAGGAAAAGGCCACTCAAAGGGGAAGAATAAACATTCTAGCAGTTAGTATGATGCGTTATCATAATGATATTTGCTAATTATATTTTATTTCTATAACAGTTTATGAAAGTGCTTTCATGTACCTCGTAGGTCCCAGCACTAATTTCTCTTTTATGTGCCAGGAACCGTGCTAGGTAATTTGCATATAATGTAATCAATCTTCAAAATAAATTACATAGCAGGTGTGATCTTCATTTACAGAAGTAGAAACTGAGGCTTGAAGAACGGAGTACTTTGCCCACCACGGGGCTCATAAAGTGTGGGCTAGGGGGTGGGTATCGGTGATGGAGGAGGCTGAGCGTATGCGGGTATGGGATACATGGGAAATCTCTGTACCTTCTGCTCTATTTTGCTGTGAACCTAAAAACTGCTCTAGAAAATAAAGTCTATTAAAAGAAAAGATATCCCTAAGAGTGGAGAAAAATGTCATGGAAAAGCAAGTAGGTCAATAGATATTAATGGTGGCTGACAAGAATACTTTTCAGAGAAGCAGTTTACTAATTACAATTCCTTTTAAATGGAATAACTAAGAATAATAATAATAAATGTATTGTTACTTCATACTATTGTTTCTTAACATGTGTAGCTATTATAAATTAAGTTCGTTCTTAATTCAAAATCTTCTGGGTTACACTACTTTCCACAGGGAAATTTTATCAAAGGTGTGGTGGCCCACCTTGGAAAAGACAGCTGTGTGTGTGTGTGTGTGTGTGTGTGTGTGTGTGTTTAGAATTATAGCAAAATCACATTTTATATGATTGCACTTGCAGTCTATAAATCAACATAGCAGAGTATTTTATAATGTCTACCCTGCACAAAATAGAGATTTTACAATTACAGTAATAATCTTATCAATATAGCTAGCCTAGGTTTTCAAAACTGGAGTTTACTGGGATGATAGTAAACGGTCTATGAAAAAAGATCGTTGCATGTTTAATTAAGTTTAGGAAACGCCGAGTCAGAGAAACTCAAACAGGTTGTTCTTGTGTAGGACTTCTTCTCAGAAGCCTTATTAAGCCACGACACACTGTGAAATTCCAAGAAGGTAGTTCAGCAGGCAGCATTCCATACAATTACTTGAGTATGTAACTTTTTTTTCCACAGGCCTTCTCTTAAGTGTTCCCCAGGACATAATCTTGGAGTTGCTGATTAGGAAAAGTGGACAGTTGAGGGGCCACTGATTAATTTTTTTGACCAGAGTTTTCTGAGTAAACAGTCTGATATTCCGTGGGCCAATATGCATATTCGATTAGTGTTTTGGACCCCCATTTAGAAGAACGCTGTGTTTCAAAAGTTTTTGCTTTTGTTAAAATATTATTTCCAGGAATTGTGTCAAAATTCACAATAGGAACCCTTTACATGTATTGCATAGTCATCAAATTTTCTCAAATTGCAATCGCATACTTTTTCGCTCAAAAGTTGAATTAAAAACAGATTCTATATCTTTAACACTGCCACATAAATCACTCCAACACCTAATTCAGTGTTGCAGACACAGAAGGCACTCAAATAAAAGCTACTCGATGATAATGACTTTATGGCCCTTGAAGACTTCTCATGTGGACTATCGGCTAAAAAACAAGTCTGGGTCTGTCTATCCTGATATACTTGCTTAAATCTAGGTATATTTGAATTGAAGTTATTTCCCAGAGATATTATCGAATCAAAAAGCAGATTGAATGCCCTTTGAAAACATAAGATATAAGACTTGTGCTTTATGTGGAAGATAGAGCTTTTTTAGATTAATCATTCATATTTTATAATGTGAACTGTTTCATTGCAGTTTGGAAAATGAGTTATATTGGAAGTATTGTGGCTTCTGGGTAATAGTAAATATGAATGTTTTATATGGCTTTTCTATTGTTTCAGAATTTCATAATCTCAAATTTTTTTCACTAATACAAACTTTTATTAAATTAGCTTTATCTAGCATAATTTGGAAAATAAATGTTAACTAGATATGAGTCAAGAGGGAATTAAAATATGTAAAGAATTTGAAGGTGGCAATGTATTTTATTACCTTTTCAACAGACATGCATTGAGTGCTCACTATGTCAGATACTGTCGTGGGCACTGCAGAGGAGATGTGGCTGACACATGCTCCACATCATCAAAAGGCCATCAGGATGACATTTCTCTTATATGCAGCCATAGTGTAGCCAGCTTGATTTTCATATGCCACATAAAAATTGGTATCATTGCTTTACAGTGGCAGCTATGGGGTAAACATTTTCTCTGAATATAATTTTTTGCATGCAAAATGAAGATAAAATTGGTGGAGAAATATAGTTGGAGTTTTACAATTCAGTGACTTCAGATTTCATATTAAATGTTCCAGTCTGAGTTGGGTTAAATTGGTGGGGTTGGCAATAAACATCTCTTAGGAAAATATGGAAATCTCTTATGCAAAAAAAAAAAAAAAAATTCTTAGAAGAGATTACATAAACAACAGAATTGTTGCTTCATAAATTAAGTTTTTCCTATCCACTGACCCATTTTCAATATATTTTCCAATAAAACCATTACTAATGAGCTCTTTTAAAGTGATATGTGAGGCTTGGGGCAAGGGGCATTTTCTTTTTCTATAGTTTAATTGACAGGCACCATCTTTCCAGGATAGTTTTGAGCTTCAAAATGTGCTCTAAATTGGACTTAAAATTCCAAATGAAAGCTTATTGCAATGAAATGCTCAATGACCTAAATTACAGTTGGTCTTAGATCTATATAAAGATGAATCTACAGATAATACGTATCATGGGAGATAAACAGTAATGAAGGGGGAAAGTGATTATAAATTGAAAAACTCAGGCTCTATTCAGACTTTATGGATGACTGTTGCCTTGGAAAAGTGTTTAGACACTTTCACAACCTTACTTTCTGCATTATAAAATAGGGTTTGGATTAGAATGGAATCATCTTTTTCATTATGAAAATTTAATGAATCTCTTTCTAAGGATAAGCCAGAAATTCCCATCAACATTAATGGTCACAAATATGGTCACAAATATTTTAACATTAAAATGTATTTTTAAATTAGGTTACGTGTATAAATTATGTCATATTCATCACAAATACTGAAGCTAAACCCTCCTTGACACACGCTATCTGATGTAGGCCCGAAACAGTTTACCATAATAGTTCTCCTAAAGTGAGCAATGCTTTTAATATTGAGAGCACCTCAAAACTTTGTCTTAGCTTTTTTTTTTTATTTTACTCTATATTCCCTTCTAAGAGAACCCATTTATGTCCATTGCTTTCTTTACCACCTAATGTCCTTGATACACAAACTTCATCTGTAGTTCTGACCATCAACATCCTAACTCGTGTATGCAACTATCTTCTTGCCACTTTTATTTGTATAACTCCATACACACCGAAAACACCATGTTTCAACCAAACTCTTTTAGAATTGGTGTCCTCCAACCCTAATCCGCTTCCAGTGTTAACTTCCAGAGAATGGTATAGTCATCATCCAGCTATACGCTAGAGAGTCTTTGCTTTGAAATGTTTCCTCCCTCACTTCACATTATCTTGTCTTTAAATGTATCTCCTTGTCATCACTTCCAGTGCCTCTTCTTTATTCTAAGATGTCCCTTTCCCTCGGCTAAATGACGACGTCTCCTCCTAATTGTTCGATTTCCTTCTATTTATGCTCTCCCCAAATTATGAATTTTCATACCACAGTTGGAGTGTTTCTCAAAAAGTTTAAACCTAGTTAGTTATGTTCCGCCCTTGTTTACACCATTGCATGCCTTTTAATTATTGTTTGAATAAAGAAGTCCCTTAAATGATCAGCTAAGCCTTTCATGATCTCACCCCTGCCTAGAGCCCTAGAGCCTCATTTCAAACTCTATACTCCTCTTTTTTTGAGTTCCAGACTTATTTGTCTTATCTCAGTTCTTTGAATAAGCTGTACTTCTTCTCTCATAGGAATTTTCACATACTGTTTCTTCTGCATTCTTCCCTACTCGCAATCCCCTTTCTCAGGAAGACATTCTCTGAACCCCTAAGTCAAGTCCCCCTTCATATGGCCACAGAGCATCATATTTCTTTGAGAGAATTTATCGCAGTCATATACCTATATTATTTTTTGAGTTCCAGACTTATTCATCTTATCTTAGTTCTTTGAATATTATTATATTATATAGGGCATTATTTTATGTACTCACTCTACCAATACTTATTGAGCACCTATTATGTGTTAGACACACCATAAAATGACAGTAAACATTGGTGAACAAAACAGACAAATTCTATGCCCTTACTGTTCTATGCCCATAAACCTAATAGAAAAGACAGAAAATAGAGAAATACACCACAAAAATGTATGTAAATTTTAGATTATAATAACTGTTTCGAAGACAATAAAGTTCAGTAAAAGGGAAGAAGGGACTTGTGGGAAGGCTTACTTTAGAAAATCAGGAAAGATCTCTATGAAAAAGTAACTTTAACGCTGAGAACTAAAAATATGAGGGATGAGAATGAGGGACCGTATTAAAGAAAAAAAGCATTTCTGGCAGGAGATTTGAGAAGATCTCAAAGCAGGAAAGAATTTGGTATACAAAGATACTAAAGGAGACCTTTGCATCTAGTCAGAACTCTGAGAGTGAGGGAACATGTCTGTTTTGCTTTCTACTGAAACTAGTGCCAAAATCTTTGACTGGCATATAGTTACTGAAAGAAAATAGATATACAGATATAAATCACTTTCCGAAATGACTTGGTCTTAAAACAAAAATTCATAATTCAGGTTTCAAATAAAGTTGCTATGTAATAATTATTTTATATTTATTAAAGGAAAGATTATTTACCAACTTCTTGGTTAAACTGTTATGCATAAACTTGTACTAAAGAATAAATCTACTTAACTTTTTTTTACAATCCCTATGTTTCTATCTATTCATATCATTTGTTTATGCAATTTGAATGGAAAACTTCCTAGGTAAGAAGGCTTTAAATAAAACACAAAAAGAAAAAACAATGTTGAATTAGCATTGTCTACCAATAAAAGCTGTAAATAATAGCAATACAATGCTAATACACATAATCTCTTTTATAGTCCAATACTTCTCAGTGGTAAATTATAAGCCTTCCTCTTAATAAAATCAGTTGAAAATAAAATTTATGTTTGTCATAAAGATCTTTAAAACAAGCAAATTTCCAAAATCAGATGAGTACAAACAAGCAAAATCCATGTTTTACGACATTTGAAATATTTCTACAATGTGATTCACTGTTCTAGATGGAAATTCAATTAAACTGATAGTTTTCAAGCTATTTATATCTAAGCTAAATCATTGTGAAAACAACTCACCTTCATCCTGAAGAAATATATATAAGATAACTGATTTAATTCACTGTAAAACTGGTATAACTTCATAAAGCATGACAATTTAAAACATTTGATCAAGTATATTATTGGAACTGGATTATACTAAACAGCACGTATGTTAAAATAATATAAATAATACATAAGACTAAGTCTCTATGTTGAAAATAAAGTGGGAGATTGTCTAGATAACTTAAACATTCATTTCTGCATTATTTATATAGTTGGTTCAAAGTAGGGTTTAGGCGGGATGAGACTTTATACACAAATCATTGTCTGAATTGCTCAGCTGGTTTGACTCAGAAGATGCTCAGCTGGTTTGACTCAGAAGATGGAGTTTTTAACTGGCAAATTGCTCATGTATATCATGATCATGTCTAATCAATTTCCTTTCCAAAATTGT
>NW_011888873.1:4587307-4627613 GCF_000151845.1 Pteropus vampyrus | reverse complement strand
AACTCTATACTCCTCTTTTTTTGAGTTCCAGACTTATTTGTCTTATCTCAGTTCTTTGAATAAGCTGTACTTCTTCTCTCATAGGAATTTTCACATACTGTTTCTTCTGCATTCTTCCCTACTCGCAATCCCCTTTCTCAGGAAGACATTCTCTGAACCCCTAGGTCAAGTCCCCCTTCATATGGCCACAGAGCATCATATTTCTTTGAGAGAATTTATTGCAGTCATATACCTATATTATTTTGGGGCATTATTTTATGTACTCACTCTATCAATACTTATTGAGCACCTATTATGTGTTAGACACACCATAAGATGACAGTAAACATTGGTGAACAAAACAGACAAATTCTATGCCCTTACAGTTCTATGCCCATAAACCTAATAGAAAAGACAGAAAATAGAGAAATACACCACAAAAATGTATGTAAATTTTAGATTATAATAACTTTCGAAGACAATAAAGTTCAGTAAAAGGGAAGAAGGGACTTGTGGGAAGGCTTACTTTAGAAAATCAGGAAAGATGTCTATGAAAATGTAACTTTAACGCTGAGAACTAAAAATATGAGGGATGAGAATGAGGGACCATATTAAAGAAAAAAAGCATTTCTGGCAGGAGATTTGAGAAGATCTCAAAGCAGGAAAGAATTTGGTTTATAAAGATATTAAAGGAGACCTTTGCATCTAGTCAGAACTCTGAGAGGGAGGGAACATGTCTGTTTTGCTTTCTCCTGAAACTAGTGCCAAAATCTTTGACTGGCGTATAGTTACTGAAAGAAAATAGATATACAGATATAAATCACTTTCCAAAATGACTTGGTCTTAAAACAAAAATTCATAATTCAGGTTTCAAATAAAGTTGCTATGTAATAATTATTTTATAATTATTAAGGGAAAGATTATTTACCAACTTCTTGGTTAAACTGTTATGCATAAACTTGTACTAAAGAATAAATCTACTTAACTTTTTTTTTACAATCTCTATGTTTCTATCTATTCATATCATTTGTTTATGCAATTTGAATGGAAAACTTCCTAGGTAAGAAGCCTTCAAATAAAACACAAAAAGAGAAAATAATGTTGAATTAGCATTGTCTACCAATAAAAGCTGTAAATAATAGCAATACAATGCTAATACACATAATCTCTTTTATAGTCCAATACTTCTCGGTGGTAAATTATAAGCCTTCCTCTTAATAAAATCAGTTTAAAATAAAATTTATGTTTGTCATAAAGATCTTTAAAACAAGCAAATTTCCAAAATCAGTTGAGTACAAACAAGCAAAACCCATGTTTTACGACATTTGAAATATTTCTACAATGTGATTCACTGTTCTAGATGGAAATTCAATTAAATTGATAGTTTTCAAGCTATTTATATCTAAGCTAAATCATTGTGAAAACAACTCACCTTCATCCTGAAGAAATATATGTAAGATAACTGATTTAATTCACTGTAAAACTGGTATAACTTCATAAAGCATGACAAATTAAAACATTTGATCAAGTATATTATTGGAACTGGATTATACTAAACAGCACCTATGTTAAAATAATATAAATAATACATAAGACTAAGTCTCTATGTTGAAAATAAAGTGGGAGATTGTCTAGATAACTTAAACATTCATTTCTGCATTATTTATATAGTTGGTTCAAAGTAGGGTTTAGGCGGGATGAGACTTTATACACAAATCATTGTCTGAATTGCTCAGCTGGTTTGACTCAGAAGATGCTCAGCTGGTTTGACTCAGAAGATGGAGTTTTTAACTGGCAAATTGCTCATGTATATCATGATCATGTCTAATCAATTTCCTTTCCAAAATTGTGTCTCCTTATTGCAAATACGTATCTCTATACAAAGTGCCAGGTATTGCTCTCAGCTACACCTACTTACAGTTTACTGCCACACTATATCATGAATTTAAACATTCTATTTTATATCTGTGAAATTAAACCTGTTTCCTCCTAAAAACTTATTTCTGGGCTAATGTCCTCCAGAATTATATCTGAACTCCATGATCTGAAAACTAATCTCTCTCTTTCTCTCTCTCTGTGTCTGTGTCTGTCTGTCTGTCTGTCTCTCTGTCTCTGTCTCTGTCTCTGTCTCTGTCTGTCTGTCTGTCTGTCTCTCTCTCTCTCTCTCTCTCATACATAGGCTATAAATAATAAATACTTTTAATGCAATAATTTTTATGGTATTTTCTGCCTTAGTCTTTATGAAAATTGTCCTAAAGAATATCCAATATTTAACTCATCTTTAAAAAAATAAAAAGATGATGACTTTAATCACTTTTGTCAGAAATATTTTTAAACTATCATTTAATTGGCTCTGTAAAGATGCTAGAACAAACCAATCAAACTACAAGTCAATAGATAGAAAAAAACTTCATTAAGGATGTGCTTGCCAAAGAAACATGGTAGACCCACCATGGCCACAGCCCTTAGCTACCAGAGGTCCATGACATTATTGATTTTTTGCCCATGACAATTTTTTCCAAAATAAAATACATAGTGTGGCTCCAAGTTTCCAAAGTCCTGTAGTGACTCTTTCTTTTTGAAGAAGGTTTAAACGTAATTCAGATGGTACACATATTATTAATAGCTCCAATTCATGCTTGTCAATTTATACAGAAGCTATTTCATTGACAACTCATCAGGATATTTTGATGAAATTGTTTTCTTATAAAGACCTTTGAAATTATAATAATTTTTAAAATGTAGAATCAAGTATTACTGCTACCTACAACCCTATAAAAGTGTTGTGTATCATTTGCGTGTTTTTAATCTGTCAGATTTTGTCTTTCCGTTATTGTTGAGATCTTTACTATGATGTGTTCTACTCTGTGGTTCAAATAACCAGTCAGGGAGTTATAAAATTAGAATAACTCTGATTTGCAAAGATTTCATGTTATTCTAGTTTTTTATCTGTGCAAAGTGCTGTCATGAGGAATCAAGTGCTCTGTAAACTGTAAAGTGCCAGGCGGATATGAGGTACTGCTACTACTTGAGTCAATCAAAATTGTCAAGTTTTATAGATGCATCTTTAATTCTAACATTTTCACTTTCCCATTAACATCATGTTTTCCAAAGTGGGGTTTCTACCCAACTATCCAAATAATTATGTCAATTGTCCATGAAGAGAAATACTGAATCATGTGCAGAAGGTCTCTGGAAATTAGGGCAACTTCAAAGCTAAAATGTGAGCTAGAAGACACACTGGATATTGTCTTTCTGTCATTTTTATTTGTTTTTCATGGGAAATTGCATATGTGGAGCTATAGTAAATGTTATTATAAGTAAATGTATACATTCTTTTAGTTTCTGGGAGAATTAGCATAGACTGTGCCCAAGATAAGCATATTCTTGTTAAATGGAAACAGTATATGTGTAAAATTTGCAAGCCAGAGAGAACAGAGGCGAGAAGAGTGTAGAGGGACAAATTCATTTGAAAAATATTTTGTAAGTCAAATCTCATAGTTGCCAAGATTGAGAAGTAGCCTAGTTGGAAATAAATGAAGAGATTATTGCATTTCAGTTAAAAAACAACAACAGAAATTGCTAACATTTAACCAGGCCTTGATATTTTCCTATCTCCGAAGGAAACCACTGCAATAGTCATATGCAGGTGTAAAGGACATCAGAGACTTCCACTCTCTTGTTCTAAAGGCATTTATCACTAAAATTGCTCAATTCAGAAAAGCCTAAGGGTTCCAGTTGGCTATTATTATATGAGTGCTGTTTTTACTCTCCACAACTAGAAGGTATTTTTCTTTATTGCCTAGATGTTATATCTTTTACCTAAAAGTAACTTTACAATAAAGTTAACCAAAGCTTACCCTATCTAGTCCAGAATTATTCTTCACTGTACCAAAAATATTACTTCAACTTTAGGATTATAATGATTCAAGGAATTACTATCTCATGACTATACAGCAATAAATACTTTCCCTTTCTGTGAGGAAGAAATACACATGCAAAAGTTGGTGTTAGGCATACACAACTTTATTCCCCCCAGTAAAGATAAAATGCAAATAAAGCAGGTTATTTTTCTAAGTATTTTGAAATATTTTAAATAATTCCATTAAAATATGGCTATTTCATGATGAAACACCACACTTGTATTAATCAGTGTTTCCAAATTATCTGCACATGTGAGATGTGACTTGAAGGAACACTCCAATGCCTTATATCCTAACTCAGATAATCTCATCCAAAATGAAAGCTTATTCTCATTTACTTGACAACCCAGTTTAGTTGCATTAAAGAAGACTATATTGTAACAATATTGCTCAGGTCTGGAAAACTACTAGATGTGAATTATCAGACATTTGAATCTGACTGGTGCTAAAGATCCTAACACAGAAGACGATAAAATTGAAATCAACTGCAACAATTAACAAAAAGAGAATTCAGTATGTAGTCCAACAAGAAGTCCTTGTGCGTCGTCCGCCACAGTCACAGAGGCTGTTTATATCATCACACTAGAAACCTCATTACACCAGCTAGAGCCTTTACTTTGAATTTCCCTTTTTGTGGAGCTTTTCTGTTCAGTGACAGCAGGTTTTTTCCAAGACATTTTTCCTTTGTTTTTTCCCTTTAAGTTTGCATCTGTAGGCAGCTTACCAGTCAATTCAGTGAAAAATGAGAAAAAGCAGTTGTTTCATCAAATTGACTAGCTGATTGTTATAACAGTTGACCCCATGACCTCTCTACATGTAGACACTGATGTTTTGTGTGAACCCTAGACATGGCCTCTGTTATTTAAAATAAAGCAATTGGACTTGCTCTTGGGTCTGACTCAAAATAACACTGCCAAGGTGGAAAGAGAAAAAAATATATATAAACTCGTACACAAGAGTGGATCGTACCATGTATAATACAATCAGATTTTTAAATGACCTGGGTAGATTGGAAGTATGGTTGGCAATAAAAAGAATGAAATGGAATAAGAATAAAAAATACATAGGGCAATCCTCTTGGGGTATGTGAAAGAAGTAGAATTAGCACGAATTCCAACCAAAAATGATTAAATGCTGGAGCTAAGGTTGGTGAAGAATAGGGACTCCCTGGAATTCAGGGTGGGGTAGCATGGGTCACACAGCGTGCTGGCCCTGTCAACTCGCAGTGGAGAGGGCCATGGAGGATCCTGAGATCTCAGTAGTGACACAGAGAGAGTCTTTGACTAGAATATGTGAAGAAAGGTCAGATAATCTAGGTTGCTCATTAGAGAACAGAAAGGGCCCCTTAAATGTTTACGGCTTTATATTTTGTAATGTGTTTGCCATCGTTATTTTACTTGAACCTCCTGCCTGTTCTTTAGGTAGACAGGACGGATGTAATCGTTTATTCCCTTTTGGTAAATGGGTCATGTGTGCTTCAGAGAGGTTAGGTGACTTTCCCAAGGCTGTATGGGGCAGGTGAGTAGGGTGTAGCGGCACAGAGACTGTTAAGTCTGAGCTGATATCCTCCTACTCCCATGTCTAGGTGTTCCCTCCACCATCTGTGTGTCCCCTGAGCTTCAGCAACTCAGCCAGGGAAATGGGGTCATCCAAGCGGGGGGTGGTTCCCTAGAAGCAGAAGCTGGGACAGGATTCAAGAGTCAAAGTTCAAAAATAAACAAAACAAAAACAGACTCCTAAGATACAGTGAACAAACTGGTGATTACCAGATGGGAGGGGGTTGGAAGGGGTGGGTAAGAAAGGTGAAAGAATTGAGAAGAACCGATTGGTGATTACAAAATAGTCACAGAGACGTGAAGTACAGCATAGGGAATATAGTCAATAATATCGTAATAATTGTATATAGTGCCAGATGGGTGCTTGAGTAATTGGGGGATCACTTCATAAATTAAATAAGTGTCTAACCACTATGCTGTATACCTGAAACTAATAAAAAGTAATATTGAATGTCAATTCTAATTGAAAAAATAATAATTTATAAAAAAAGAGTCCAAGGTTCACTGGACTGGGGAAGTACTCTTCAGGAGGAACCTGTAAAGAGGACCGGGAAGAAGAATGTGCTGAGCAAGGGAATGGGCTGAGGCAAGTCTAGTCTCGGCCTGATCCATGGGAGTGTAAATCAAATCTCCACAGTATTGTCTCCTCTTTCCCAAGCCTTGAGGCTGTGGAGATGGCCTTTTATAACCCCGCTTGCCATCAGTCAGAGTCACCTGGAAGGCTTATTAAAACACAGATTGCTGGATCCACTCCCGATTTTCTTATTAGGTGTAAGGTTGGGCCCAAGAATTTGTATTACTGCAAGTTCCCAGGTGATGATGGTGCTGCTGATTCTCAGATCACCCTTTGAGATCCTCGGCCCCACAAAATCAAGAGCAGGTGATGCTACTGAAACAGAGCGGTCAGATGACGCAGCAGTTCCACGTCCCAGGCAGTGGGCCAGGAGAGATGGAACAGCTGTGATCCCGAGCTGTGGCAGTAGGAATGAAAGGAAGGTCTACCTGGTGACAGACCCCATGCTGGCTGCAACAGGTAGTATAATGTGGGGGTTAAGAGCCTGAGTTTTGAATGAGGTGGGTTCTCCACCACCTGAGTAGTCTTTGTACACAGCTTGACTGATTCTTTCCTTCTGTAAACCGAAGTTAACATTTATGCCACCTTCATTTTTGTGAAAATCAAATGGGTTAAACTGTAAAGAAACTAACAATGCCTAGCACGAGGAGGCATTTAACAAATATCGGTATCATAGGAAGGACAGGGCGTCTGGGATAGCTTCGGGAAGTTTCTGGCTTAAAAGTCTAAGTAGACAGCATTGCTTAGAGTTCCTGGTAGACTCCATGCAGGTTTATGCTTCTAGGTCTTTGTTTATGCTATCCCCCACATTCCATGTATCCCATTACCCACCCCCTCTTTCTACTCAGTATTATGCAAGGGGGGGCATGTGGGAGGGAAAGGGGGAATGGCAGGAGTTAAAGCCACACCAATAGCCAGAAGCCTAGTTTTTTTTTGGGGGGGGGGCGGTTGTTTGTTTTGTTTACCAAACATTGTACAGATAAAGCTTTCAAAGTCCATTGTTTTTAAAGTGATCTATAGAAATTTCTTCCTTCTGCTGCCTTCCTACTCTCCCATCCCTTGTCCTTATCAATATATAAAGAAAATAAATTCTGTGACTTTTAATCTAATGTTTTCACATCTTATTTGCATGGTCTTTTGAGACTCTGTGTGGAAATGGAAAGAATGTGTTTTAAATTTGACAATGTCAGTGACACATTAGATTTCTTAGTCAATCTCTAAATGCATTAAAACACACTATCAAGAGCTAGATTGTATCGCAGGTTATCTAACTCTGATGAGAGAGCCATTATTCTGTACGAACTGATTTCAGTGATGTTTCAAGATTAAGACTGAGAAAAAGTGGTGTATATAAAACCCTATCTGTTTGAGAAAGTAAAGATATAAATCAATGCTTGTTTTTAATATAGTCATCTAAAAAGATGCCAGGAGATAATTAGTTGTATGGAATGTGATTAAAATTATTTTAGTTTTCAATGTTTTGTAGAATTCATTATTCCTCTTCTGGTAAAGATTTTTATTTGTTTAAACAGGATGTTTTGGTCACTTAGGTGCAACATTACATAATTATATCTCATTAATTTTATTTTTCTAGAGGCGAAATTTTAAATGAAACCTGAGATTTCAAATGTCCACTACTAAAAATCATGTCCATAAGAGCACAATATATCATCTCAACTTATTTAATGAGAAGCCTTTGTGTGTTAGTTGGTGCTACTGTAAAGTACAAAATACTGATATTATTTCATTAACCTCATTGCATTTTAATGTTTGATTAAATCTACTTCTGTTATCATAGACGAGTAAACTTTTTTTTTTAATTTCTCAGACATTTTAGAATATCTCAACAAGGTGGTTAGGCGTTTTCACATTCGCACTGATATAGAACATCATGTGAGAAGATCTCCAAAAGTCAAAAACTAATCCAAACGAAATAATATTTTAAGAGCAAACAATTGAGAATAATGTCAAAGAATGAATTCCCACCCTGCCTGACCCACCCCAGGAATGAGTTTGACATTGCAAATGCGATTGTGTGTCCTCTGTTGCTAGAGGAACAGCATGTAATTAATGATAAGTCGAATTGTTGTCTAAAATGTATAAAAGTTTTTCAGAGCTTGCCAGTGTCAGAAATTACTCCATGACATCCCTGCACATTTTCTCATCCTCTAGTGGGTGTTACTATAGGACACAATTTAATTGTAACTTTTAAAATATTGTTCTCAGGGTATGAGTATTATCTGTATCGTTCTGACATTTTAGCGATATAATGTATTTTTGTATGGGAAACAAAACTCAGGCTGACAAATGAAAGTCAACCAAGTTGAATCAGTATGCATATTTTTCTGAGTCACCCTGCCCTTTAGAGTACTGGCAAACTAGTTTTACTCATCTTTACAGGAGAAGCACAATAAACAGCAACTGTACCAGCTACAGTTTAGAAGTCAGCAGCTGCAGATACTAGAATGATTCAAATGCCAACACGTGTTACCCAGAACCTTGACAGCATAAATAACAGGGAACAAGATTTTAAATATTTTAGTCATTCTAAACTTCTTTGTTGAACATTTTCCTTGAGATAATTTCTTATTTCAGGAGGATACTTTAGAAATCTTTTTAGTTTGTGTTTGAAGCAGTACCATGCAACTGTTGTCGAGCCGTAGATATTTTTCTTCTTTTCCCTCAGAAAAACTATAATTGCTTTTCCTCAGATAGAACTTTGTTTCAGATTTTTTTTTTAAAACATAATTTAAAGGACAAAAGTTCCCTATAGCTTTCTTAACTTATTCAGTAAACATTTATCGAACACAGTTATGTGGAAAGCTCTATACTAGATGTTATGGAAATTCACAGATAAGACATGGCTGTTGGCTTTAAAAGATTTTAGTTTGGGAGGGTATGCAATGTATACATATACTTGTAGAGAAAAACATTTTTGTTCATTAACGTATCTACAGTTTTTAAGTAATTGTGTTCGTTTAATTCATTTGTTATCTTTTATGGAAATCATTTAGTAAGTCCCGTTTTCATTTTAAAAAGCTGCTGTAATTTTTTGAATTAAAAAAAAAGTTCAGATGGCTGTTTCCATAGTCTTTGATCTGAAAATGCTTCCTCATCTAGAGCAAACTAGATTTCTTTTATCTTCTTCTCTTTTGAACTTTTTTTACACTCTTCTATTCATTAAATGAAAAATTGTTTACTATAAAAAAGTGATCCCTGTTTACTATTTAATTGCTAATATGCTGCTACTCTGGGTCTTCTTATTAAAAGAGAGAGAAGCATGGAGTTTATATAAAGAAAGAATTTTAAAAATATGCCCTGTCACACCAAATTAGTAATTTTGTAGACCTTCAAAATAAAATTTTATTAAACCATTTAATAGTCATATAATAGAAGAATGCCAATTTAAATAAGGCTGACCATTATATGTGTTAGTAGAAAGGCATTAGGCCAGCTGTTAACTGAAAATGACTATTATTTAGTGGTTATTTTGTTCCTTTTTTGCATTGTAATGAAACTGTTCAATCCCACACTCCAATGACTAATCTGTGGGGTATATAGTGATTTCCATTTCATCAAAATTAGCTTTGCCATGAAGATAGCACAAACTTTTTTAGAAACTAAAAGTAATTGTTTTCTTTTGTTCTCTACATCACAGCTGCATATTCTTACTAAAAGCTGGCATTTCTGGTTTACAAAATATTTTCCTAAAAAATTACAGAATCCTATGAAGGCATATTTTTATTTGTCTATGTCAAAAGAAAGTCATCTATATCTGGGCATTGGAGATGACCTTGGCCACTTGTTTACAAAGGCCATTATAAAGTCTGCCAGTCTAGGCAAAGTTCAGGATGCACATATTGCTGAGAGCAGTGCTCAGAGACCCAACCCTGAAACATTTCATGTCAGAAATCCCCATTTTCTCTAGAGCTGGAGCTGCGACCTTCTTCTACCCTAATTCCTGAGTTAGTGCTAGCCTCTAATCAGCTGAAGCTATCCTCCAAGATTAGGTTGCTCCAAGACCAAACCAAGTGCAGATCCTTTGTAGTCAAATTAATACTTTTGTAGCATTCTGAATAATAATGTCTTTCTGTGACAGAAACATTAAACATATTCTATAAATAATAATACTAGGAAATATTTACTGGATGTCTACTATGCACTATCATAAGTGGGGCTGTTGTAAGTGGGGCTATTCTAATCACTATTGTAATCCCTTCTTACGATTCTTACAAAATTGTCAGTCTTATAACCAGAGTAAAGGTATTCATTAAGTCAAAGTCGAACATGATTGTAAGTTTCTTCACCTGGGTACATTTATTGACCTAAGTCTAAACCTTTCTTAAAATTTCCATCTCAGCTCTAGTTATTTCACAAAGGAAATTTGATTTATTTATTTATTATTATTTTTTTTTTTTACGTAAAAAATAACTTGGGAGAAAATGAAAAATCAGTACTTTGGGTGCAAGTCATGTCTTCAGATTCAACAAAGTTAAGTTTTTCTCCAGATAGAAACCAATTCATGTACTATATAGTCTGTTAAAAAATTTTTTTTGCTCTTGTTCAGTCGGCCCTTAGGGTTTTGCAAGTAGGTGTCATTGTGTCTCATGTTCCCTACTGTGAAAATCAACTTGCATTTGAATGTGCATCTTGACCCATAAATGTCACTGTGGTCCACTGAGCATCTGACTTCAACATTTCCTGTTGTAAAGTGGACAATGGGAAACAATTTTTTTCCCTTGAAAAGGGGAACTGTGACAGAATATGTGTATATGTCCGTGAATAAGTGTAGCACAGATGGGAGAACTGCAACACTCAGAATTTAAGTGCATGTCTTCAGCTATTGAGTAAGATTATACAAGACTATAAAGTTTCTGAAAAATACCAGATTATTGTTCTTGTTTCCAATTCACTTTGTCCTTTCACAGGATTGCATTCACCCCGGTTACTCTTAGTCTCTAGTTTTACACTTTGCCTTAAAGTGAGGTTATATCAAATTCTCTCTTCCCCATTCACTCTGCTGCTTTCTCTTCCTGTCTGCTCGTTCTTAAATCCTTGTGGTTAGTCAAAATGTAGAATAATAGGCCTGTATTGAGAAGTAAATGAATGCGTACAAATGAACAGTGCAGGAAATATTATTATTCTCTGCGTGGATGACCAGTACCTATTTTTAGAATTCCAGCTTCTAATAATTTTTTTGTTAAGAATCTGTGTAATATGCTGCTATTGTAGGTAGAGCAAAAGTCATCTGAAATTAGAGCACACGGTATTTTTTTAACCTGGTTTCTGATAGTGCTTGCTTATCTCTAAATACATTTGATAATTTATTGATGGATTAGTTGGTTGACTGATTGAAATCTGCCAGAAGTATGTGACCCAAGTGGAATTTTTATCCAACTGGAGAAGCTGTGCGTGGAAAGATTATTTCCCTGCTGGGTCTTCAGGTCAAAAGGCACAAGAAAAGGAGGAAAAAAGATTTAACATTTATTAAGCCCAGACTCAGCGCCTAGGTATCTTCTCTATGTCCAGAGTTGTCCAGGATTCTCTATTTATGATTCTGGTGAAGTAGGACCAGAGGGAATAGGGGAAGTGCCAGTCAAACTCAGATAACTCAGTGGTAGATAATCCAGTTTTTGGTAAAAATAAGTGATGATTTCCTCTACTCTGGTTAAGAATAGTTTTCCTTGAGGACATTCCTCTTCTAGCCTTTCTCTAATGAGAAAAGGCAAAGGAAGAGAAGGTGGATAAAAGTTACATAATAATTCGTAAGCACACTTCATGGTAAGGGTTTAATGAACCCTAAAAATAGCTTGCTAAAATATTCTTTTTTTTCCCCCTTTTGTGTGGCTATTATTGAAGCAGGTTAGGTGTACATTCTACAATACTGAGGCAAATTTACTGCTTACATAGCAAACATCATAAGCATTAGGTATATAAATGTGAAAAGTTGAGGTAAAATTTTTAGTCAAGGAAGAAAAGATAGTGTGGAAGTTGGGTCAGGGGAGGCAGTTTCAGTTGCCTTCAGAAACATTGCCATGTACATATTGGATGTGGCAATCTGAAATAAAATGGGATTCCCTAGAATCCAATATGGCAACAGTCTAGATGATGGGGCTCATTAAAGTAGTTTGAAACATCTGCTTTCTCTGTTCAAAGGACTAAAATTCAGGGATTAATGTGTTAGTCATTCACATAGAAGGCAGGCCTGTTAGCATTTAAGAACCAACAGGAAAGTGTGTGCCTGCGTGTGCGTGCACGTGCGTACACGTACACACACGCGGACTATTTATCACTCTCACACCTCACACAAGGAGAGTAGACATTAAGATGTTCTGTGGTCTTAAATCACTCAAATCAGGAATATCTATGTTGTGAAAAAGCTCTGAGATTGTGTGGTATCACTGCCAATAACCATTGTCATCACATCATGTCAAAGCGAAAGACATTTGTTTCTGGAAGAAAAGCCTGGAATATGTAACTGAGGTAGGCAAGGATTTTTTAATGGAAATATAAGCCTTTAAATAAATAATTATCTTTTCTGAGCACATTAATAAAAACATATGTATAAAAAATCATAGTGAAAAAATTTATACTCAATGAAATTGTGACACTCACTCATCTGAAAAGCTTTGCTCATTCAAACCAGAGAGATTAATCATGGAAAGGAGATAAAAAAAAAAAAAATTCCCTGAAAGAGAAGGGAAATAATTTAGCAGTAAATCATAGAGCAGGGCTAACATGAATCACAGAAAAAGGTACCAGCTCTTATGATTTAGGTGACATATAAAAAATAGCCCTTCGTGGATTGACAGTTATAAGTATAAATGATAAAATTATTCAGCAGTGGTATGTTCTCTTCTTGCCATTTGTCATTTTGCATCTGATTACTTCTAAGAATTTAATTAAAGGAGCAACAGAACCGTATAGACCTTTTGTGACTCTAACAATCAGATACCTTTTTAAGCCTCTTTAAAGAAAAATATATGACTACTCTATTCTTTTGCTTTGTCTTTACTAAATGCCCCATGCATCTTCATTCATGTTATTTTTCTTCTTTATATCATTTTAGGCTTGCAGGAAAAACTTATTAAGAAAACATTAAAAGTAAAATCCAAAGGCATCCATTGTTGCTATTAGCAGAGAAATTATTTTAATTTAAACATACACTGAGAGACAATGAATAAAAATAGCTTTTTAACTGATGTCTCCAGATTTTATTTTTGAACCAAGAATCACAGATAATTGTGTGTTTTCTCTCTGGCTTCCCAACTCAAAGAGATGAATGTGAGCGCTGTGGAGGGTGGGGGGAATGCGTGCAGGTGTGTGCGTGTGCCATGAGCCCACGTGCCTGCCTATACACATGACCATACATTTCACATCAGCATTATATACATTTTTTTCTGTAACAGGACTACAAAGCAAAAGCTAGTGTTTAATATGGAGGGTAAAAGAAATCTTTTAAAAGCGTGAGTAAAAATGCAACTTTAGCAAATAGGGCCTCTTTATGTGAATTGTGCTTTAATGTGCCTAAATTGGAGGGTACTTTTTCTCTCCCTTATACTGTGTAGTGTAATGGCATGGCAAGTGGGTTTATACAAGCAAATACTACAATAAGGTATTCACTGTCGGAGTTCTTATAAGGAAAATAAGTTTCAAGAACTATTGTAACCATTATACAATGTGACCAACCAATAGACCTTAAAAATGCACCTGTGTGTGCATTTTATCTGCATTTAAGAACTGTTAATACTACAAACCCAATTCACAGTCACTTTAAAGTTTTGCTTCAAACAACTTCAGTGTTTTAACTGACTAAATTAAGCCTTTTCTGTGCTTCCCCCCATCTCCCAGAGCAGAAATTAAATCAGTTTTAATTTATTTTATTTGCTAACACTGTGGATATAATTATTGCTGCCGAGTCTTTTTAATTGTTTTCAACTAGGTGCTTGTCTTTAAGTTGTAATACACTTCTAATTCCACATTGTTGATATTCCCTTGTTAATTCTGACAAAGCATCATAAATCCAGGTATTTAGGTTTATTGAATTTTGAAATGAGGTGATTAGTTGGCGCATGGATGAATGAATTGATGCAAAACAAAATGAATTTTATGATTTACTATGGTTTACAAGTTCCCCTGGAACCATTATGAGCAAATTGTAAAATGTATTAAGAGGTAAGATATCACATTTATAATCGACTTGGCAAATTTTGCTCAAGTAAAGATATTCAAGCATTCTGCAAAAGAGTCACTGTTGAATAAGTGACATACACAATTAATTTTCACTGTGTTGTCTTACACTCTATCATTTATAAATCTAAAGGGCTAATGCATAAGATGTCAGAGGCTTTGCAATCAATAAAGAACGCCATGCTGTGTCATGTTTTAAGGTTTTATGTTATAGTCTAATGTCCAAGGTAATTACCAGATCAAAGTTCTAATAAGATGCATGTAACAGAGCATTTTACTTTAAAACAAAAGATTCATCATATATTCCCTCAATGATGGAGGCCATAGGCCTATAGAATTTACATTATTGCTCTATGGCATATAGTCTATGCATTTAGTTTGGTATAACAATAATTGTGACAATGTGTGGCTTTGTTCAGTGACACAGTTAATTTGGATTAGAAATATTAATATCATACTATCACAATAATGCCGAAGATTCTAGGCAGGTCAGCATCTGTGTCTAGAAGGAGTAGGCAAGAACATACAACATGGTGTGAGGGGCTTCAGGGCATCTTCACTGCTACTGAAATTCTGTCATTAGTAATTCATCTCTCTTTTTTGCTTAATAATATTATCAAACTCCCAAAGTGTAAGATATCATCCTCCCAAAAGCTCTCTGAGATCAGCTGTGCCAAGAGATGCTACTGCCTCTGCCATAGAAATCGAGAATAGTAGGACATGGCAATTACCTGAGACTCTGCAAAGGAGGGCTTCTGTGTAAAGGAGTCTCTCTGAGGGCCAGGGGTTAGGAGGACAGGGAGATTAGCTGAGGCATATGCCTTCCTTGTTCCCAGCTCCAGTCGTGCAGTTTTGCTACACAAACAACTTACAGCAGATCAAATGCACCAAATCTTTCCATCCCAAACATACTACCAGTTCGTATGGTTTGTGTCATGCAATATTCATCCTTTATAACTATGTTAACTGAATGTGATCTGTAAAGGAACACACTGTAGTTATCAGTGAACTTGTCATTTAGTTATCAGTTAACTTGTCATTCTAAATATCCCATGCACATTTATAAGATTGTGTCTATTGGGTTAAAAACCAAAATATTCATTTCTTTATAACTTGCCTTACAGACTTCAGAAGCCTTCAGAGGTGACCTGTCAGGTTCGTTTCTAGTTAGATCCATCAGCTATAATTTTTATTTCTCATATGTGTTAATTACCACTGACAATCCATTCCTTAGACACCTGGTGGAGGTGGCCCAGAGTGCCTGATGTACACTCATCATACATGACTGAAACGTGTAGCCATCCAGGAAGAACGCAGTTAAGTGGTCTCCTAACTTTGACTTTGAATAAGAAGCAGAGAGCTGAATTATTTTTGTTCTCGGAGAAAGAAAAGGAATCTTTAGGAGTCCTCATTTTTAAGCTCTAAAAGCTGAGTTTGGAAATTTGGATAGAGTTCTGCAGGGGGAGACTCACTTGGCACTCCCTCTGAGAGCTCACCGTGGTGCCAAGTTCAGCCACTGCACACCCTCTCTGGAAATCATACCTTAGGCAGAGGGACTTAGATTTGCTTTCCCCTGCATGGAGCAGAAAGAATGAGAATCGTTTTGCATTGTAATAGGCACCAGTAGAGATTTGATTGGCTGGCTAGGCCTTCTTGGGTAAACCTATACTGGATAATGCTGTTCTATTAATTTGTAATCTGTTTTCAGAACATGATGATATTATGGAGTGATCAGAGTATAGTAAGTAAGAATGTAAAGTCTAGTCAGATTACCTGAGCATCTTGGATAAATTACTTAACTTCTCTAAGCTTTCACTTCTTTATCTACAAATAGGATAATAATAGGATGTTTCACAAGATTGTTTAGACTAGTACATGAAATTATTCCATTGTATCAAGTCCCTAGAACAGTGCCGAAAGCATGGTGAGATTTCAGTAGAGAGTAGCTATTATTATTAGGAGAAATAAAAAAGAAGTACAATAAGTTAGTTTATGACTTATGCACACAAGCAGCCTTCATCAGAACCAATGGATTTGGTTGCAGGTTTGCTACAGACTCAGGTTATTCCTATAAAATATCAAATCCATTTATCAATTAAATTCTTAAGAACTTTATTCAACTTCAGTACATAATTATGTATAGCAACACAAACATTTGCTGTGCACCGATTCCTGTGCTAAGTCTAAGGATACGGAGGTGAATAAGACACAATCCTTACTTTGAAAGAGTTAACAATCTAACTGGGGACATCCAAAGTGAATCACAATAAAGATGCAGTATTAGAGTAGAGGTAAAGCTCAGCGTATGATAGGGGCACACATGTGACCCAGCTGGAGAGTGGAGATGGTCTTAGGTTTCTTGGAATGAAACAGACACATCTTTGCTCTGACACTAACCAATTTGTTTATCCCGACCTTCTCTCTTAGCCAGTTCTTTTATCTATTTAGTGATGATAAAATGTTTATCACTGGAGGTTTTGTGATTTCAGACTCCGCTATCTTTCCAGAAAGAATATTATTCCCTTCTTTAGTATTAATCGCACTGCCTCTCTGTCACTTTAACTTCAGTATTCACTCTCTCAAACTCTTCCACCTAACTCATCTGTAAGATGTTGGTGGGTTAATTTTATTTTTATTCTGTAAAAATTATTACTGCAAGCACTTTGCTCACTTCAGAAAGCATGGAAAATATAAAATATGTTAAAATGGTTGTTTCTTACTTCAGTCATTATAATTAGCTATTTTCAACACCCTAGGAAATGCTATCTAATTAATTTTGCTAGTAAATTATTTGTTCAGTTGATTATGCAATAATCAGAATAATCTGATCCCAGAATGTCTGGGGAAAATATATAGCTAAGCATGGCTTCTCTGCTCCTCACACCTTAACATTGTTTTATAATCCAGAATTTACTTGAAGATAATTTAGCAACTAGATTCAGTTCTTGGATAATAGACCCAAGGTAGGGAGCAGTGATATGAACAATTCAAAACCATGGATAATCCCCAAATCAATTAAATGTAGTATTCAAATGTATTTTTACTAGTTACCGTATATTTAAACTTAGCATTTCTAAACTTAGGGGATTTCACAGAAGAGTAAGCAAAATAATAAAATCCCCGGATTTTAGATGATCGTTTTCTTTCCTACCACTGACATGTCCTCTCCCACTCCCTACTCTATGTGGGGAGGGATAATCTTACTTCCCTTCCTAATGCTGAAGATAGCACTTCCCTATGGCCCTTGATGTGTCACATCTTATCTCGGGGCAGGGAGACCATTATTTTGGTTTGAAAGACTTTCAGTTTATGAGCCAGAATAGACAATAATCCTCTTATGCTAACAAAGTAGTTAATTAAGCAATGTAGGTAACTTTGTAGATTTAAAATATATATTTTTAAAACTGCTAATCTACCACGAGATAGAGACTTGGCCACAGTCGGTTGCTAGCTTGCTCTGGAGAATGGACAGTTTATGCCAGGAAACAGTAATATGGATTGTATTCTTTTTATAGGATAAGCACTTTCTAGAAGAAATACATTTTTTTTTAATATAGGGGTTTAAAACAGCACTTAGATATGAGTCTGAATATATTTTTACTATTCTGAAATTTTTATTTAGAATAATAATTGAAAGCAAAGCCGTGTGTAAATGAGCTCCCTAAAGCTGGACATGTGTTTGCATTTTCAAAGACTATTATTCTGGCATTTCATGACATTACAACGTGGTGAATTATAAGACTAGTGGAATTACATTACAGGTATCAGTGCACATTAAGAACTGGTAGAATGAAACGTTTTAGCTGATAGTCATAATTTTATAGCATGTGTAAAAGAAATTGTGTAATGATAAAGCATGTCGCTATTAGAGTTGTACACAGCAAAGAGGAGACAACACTTCTTTCCACCGCTGCCTTGCCACCCCCTCTCTTCTCTTCTCTTCTCCCTCATCGATACTTCCTTTATTACCTGACATTTATTCACCATTGTATTGAACAAAGGGGAAGTTGTCTTCCGAAGGCCACCGTAACATGCTACACACATGAAGAATGTGTCAGGAATGCCCTCCAATCTCATCGGTAGACATATATTAACGTGCCACATTGCATCCTCTCTAATCACACCACAGGTGTATGTACATATTTTATATCACGATAGCTCACATGGAGTACTCTTATTTGTCTCTTTTCATGTGTCCCCAAGGAAAATTTGATTAGGTAGGCTTTTTCAGTAAAGGGGCCAAATTTGATTTATTTTTATATTCTCAATGCCTAGCACAGGGACTGGTTCCTTATACTATACACACTCAATAAATGGTTTAGCAAACTCAGTTACCATGAGTTTCATTTTATGGATGAAGGGACTGAGGCTCAAGAACTTAAGTGTTAGAGACTGAACTCAGAACTTGGAGTCCAGCACTCAGGGCCCTTTGCATTTTAGCACTCTGGCTCCCTTGAGGCACCAAGAGGGTGTCAGGCGGAGTATAGAGTGCTTGGGATGCCAGGGAACAAAGGGACAGTGCCTGAAACAAAGGAAGGACAAGGGCAGCTCCGAAAGCCAGGTTTAATCTTTTTTTCCCTCTCTGTCAAGAATTTTCTAGAATCAACAAAATTCTCTCTGACTTGCATCTCTGCCTCTCTTCCCTCACTGATTAGGAGGCTTTGGTTATAATTACCTGTCTCATATTACCGAACATTTCAGAACCATAACCATAACCTCAAGAATCTTCAAATACAACTAATAGTCCTGGTCTTTTGTGCTGAAGGGACTGAATTGCAAGACCCCTTGCTGCCCTTGGAGACAAGGATGGTCTATGGAGGAGGATAGAGTCCCCCTGTCACCTCCATTGACTTAGGTTAAGTTTAGGGTCTGTTCCTTCAAAGCTATCAGATGCAGGGAGTGCCTCACTCCAATGGCTTCCTTTCTATTTCCTTGTTTCATAATTTCATATTACAATGCAAATCTCATCTCATTTGTAGTATTAACCACAATTAGTTGATATGTGCAGAATACTCCGATTTCCCAGCAGATTACAATCCCTTTAATCTTAATTTCTAAAAGTAAAGAGGAAGAAACTGACATATATTGAATACCTACTTTCAAGGCACTGTTTAGGTGTATTTTCTGATCCTAATCTTTAAAATAAAAAAAAGAATCTCTCAGGATAGATACATCTTCCTTTGTGACTAAGGACACCAAGTCTCAAAGAAATACATAAGGAGTCTAATGCCAAAAATTAGCAAAAGACTGTTGAAATCTGACCCCAGGGATCCTTGATGCTCTCCATGTCTATTCCCCAGGTCTTAAAGATATTTCTAGTTATCTATTTTGATGCCAAGGAACTTTTCTCTACATGTGTTTCCTGTAAGCCATGCATTTAGAAGCTTTATTTTAGAAAAATAACTCCAGCATGCTCCAAATACAGAATCATACTCCAGAATAGTAGCCATCCCATGATCTTAATAAAATATAATTTTGGTTTCAGGATTACACACTGAAAGACATTGTAGAACAGAGAGAAAATATAACACAGTAATGGAAACTAGCAGATCAAGATTATGATCTCAAATCTGCCAAAGACTAGCAATAAGATCTTAGCAAATCACCTAACTTCTTTGGACCTCAATTTCCATTCCAGTATAATCAAGATGATCTTGAAGGTGCTTTCTAGTTCTAGAAGTTATCTATACATTTTAACGATGTCATAAAAAAAATGTTTTTCAATTCTTTCAATGTGCAATTGTACCTTCCTCTAAAATAAAATGCTCAGGAATATGTCTATTGTTTTGTGTTCCCTCTGATGTAATTTACTGATACTAATATGATTAAAAACTAAATGAAAATTACTTTAACTTTTTTTTAGAAACAGTGCTTAGGTCAAAGTATTTTGCTGCAGATTAAGTGATAGAAAAATAAATTTGCCTTTAAGTAGAAGAACAAAGAGAACATTCTTGAGATGAAGCTTAATGTGTCAATTTATGGTCATGTTAAGGGCTGAATTAGTGTGTCCACCACAGTCTCCATCAAGATTCAGGCCTGTAGGCAACAGTAATAAGAAAATACTATAGCCGTATTATTAATACATCATTATACAGCTTATGGAAAATAATTAGCTGAGGACTTTTTCACAGTTGAGATTGGTACAAAATATAATTTCCTTTAAATTGAGAAGGGAATTTAGGCCGAGCATTGAGTATATTTATGTATGCAGTTTCATTTCAAGGCTTTGAATTAGAGATACCTGCTGTCATATCACACAGATACTCTTTTGTTTCCCTTTATAATAAAGCGAATCTTTATAGAAACTATTTGAAGTCTAATAATTGCAGAAGGAAAATTGAATATGCCCTATAAGACAATTAGTACCTACTAGTTTCACCTCCACGATTAATGAATGCCTGCTTAACTAATATGTACTTAAATTCAGAGGAAGATTAATAATCAAGTTTTTTGAAGATGACTTTCTTTTAACAAAAAACGATTATTGACAAATGAGTACATTATCTTAATGAGATATCTATTTATTGTTTTGTTCTAATCTTCCTGTAGGCTTCTCCACCAATAATAATAATAACAACAACAACAATAATAATTATAATGCTCCTGAATAGTTTAAACGTGTGGCTGTTCCATCATTCACATTCAGTGAATCAGTAAGGATTTCCAGTAAAGTAGGCATTGACCGCCTAGAACAATGTTGCTAGATTGTACAGATTGCATGTGGAAAATAAAACGCTCTTGCAAATTACCTCTTTGAAGAGAATGTCAGCAATTTTAAGTTTGATTTTTATTTTATTTCAGTCATTTTTTTCTGCAAGAAAGCATTCCTAATAGAAGTTAGAAACAAAATGATGTGTAATTTTTTGCTTCTCAAGAATCCATTTATTTCTTCATTTTAATCAAGTTTAAAAGAATCAATTGCTTCTAAATATAGTTGTAAATATTACTGATGCAAAAAAAAAAAGAATCAGTCTGATAAAAACCATGGGATACGAGGGGAGAAGAATATATATTTTGGTTTGTGATCACATTAGGCATTTACTTTAGTTTTGACATTTTTTCTTAGTTAATACAATCCACACTCCGTTTTGCGTCTCATTTCATCGCTACTTTTGTGTGTTTTCCAACTAAAACTGAGTACTTGAGGAGAAGCCTAGAAATCTTGATGAAATATTTAATCTCATCAAAGAATATCATTTCCTCCCCACCTCCATTCCTGGTGACCTATTTATACTACTTTATTATAAAAGAGATGAACTATTTTTGGTCACAAGAAATATATTTTAGAAAGTAAAGTTCTTTAATAGTAGCAGTCACTATCATTTTATCAGCTTGTTGCCCTGCAGGGCCACACAAGAATCAAAAAGAAAGATATTTGTGCTTCCCCCTAGTGAAATGGAGTAGAGTGACATTTTTGATATGAACTAGAAAAGGAGAACATAGAGCAAATTTCCTGAACAATTTAGACAACATTTGATTTTGAACTGTTTATCTTTTTCAATAGGGAGTAATGCCATGTCATATTTCCATTTTTTATAGTTTACTCATTTCATTAGAAAACATGTCATCTTTTGTTTTTAATTTCACCTTTGCTACCAAGGTGAAAGCGACGTCGTTCTATTTAATTGGCTACCTGCAGTTCATTAGCGAGAGCGACATCCTTACGTCTCAGTGAAGCATTTGTAGGAGCTAATCTTCCAAGCACTTAGCATTCCCCTTGACCTTGTTAAAGGTAAAAGAGGTCAGACTTGGGTTCAACAGAGGCACTCTCTCGCCAAAGAGACTGGCATGACAAAGTAATCGGTTTGTGTCACTTTTCATTAATCACACCACTTTCCTTTTCATGAACTACCAGCAGATAATTGTTACTAAATGCGATTCGCAACACTCCATGCAGTGGTTGAAGAACCAGAAATAGGCAAACAGATAAAAACATTGTTTAGCTTGCAGGCAGCAAGTGTTTGCTATTCAGAGGTACATCATGCATAAACATTGATTTAGCCATGAGCTGACATGTATAAAGCTTTTGCTGTTTCCAGAAAGCCCTGTGGCCAGGCTAAGTAATAGCCAAGGGCAAGCGCTTTTACCTGTAAGGCAAGGTTGCATTCTATTTAAATTGCCTGATCTGAAATAAATCAGTTTCCCTAATGTTAGGCTCCTACAAGATTGCCATAGGTGAGAATTAAGTGCACTAAATAAAATGTTTGCCTTTATGGCGAAAGACTTCAAGAGGGCAGTTTGTTGATTTTGAATAAATATTTCATTAAGTCTAAAGCTCCTGCACATTATGTGGAAGCTAGAGGCTTATTTAAATAAGGGCTTCCAAAGTTTTAAACCCCTCCAAAGTGTGATTGGTTGTACTTTTAAATGTGCTGGTGGGTTTGGCACATTACGGCTTATGGTTCTCCTACTGTCGGGTTTATTATGGGAAGCAGCTAGTTCTATGTGGGCTGCCTAGATCAGTGGTCCTGAGTATAGAACACGTGTGCAGCATGCCCCAAATTTATGCTATGGAGACATTGCCAGACACATGATGGACACACTCTGGTGTTATTAGTTCAATCCTGTCTATGAGTTATGACGGCAAATAGAATAGGCAGCTATGAAGACACGTGGCAGGAGCGGGAAACCAGGACAATGTCAATGTCTTCCATCCTCTCCTTGCTGACATTTGTTCTGCTTTCTCTAGTCATTGAGATTCAAGATCAGTTCTAATATGCATGACTGTCTTAGTTGATATTAAGATACATAAAATAGAATAACTCAACACTAACTATGCACTAATTACAAAGAGGATTTCTAAGAGGTGAATTAAAATTGGAAAGATTTTTTTTTTTTCAAAAAAAGAAAAAGTAAAGGAAGACATTATTCAACCCAACTTGTCAGTTTTCTTAATGGATAATATGTTTGTCAAACAAAACCATGATAGTAGAAAGGAAATCGCTATATTTTGTTAGAAGAGAAAGTAATTTGATCGAATATATACAGATTTTCTATTTATTAAAAAAAATCAGTAATTTCTTTATATAAAATTTATTTTGCAAATAGTTTATTGATTCCGAGAAATTTTTTCACAAGGCATAGTAAAGTAAAAAAAAATCCAACCAGCCAATATTAATTTATAAAAACCACTTTATACTCACTGCTGAAATGAATTACAGTAGCTCCATGGCATAAGCAGATGTAATAGTCTATTTTTATAAATCTCAAGTTCATCATATGTTCACCTTTTTTATTATAACTTTAGTGGTCATTAATCTTTATCATATTTAGTTTTAGACACTGGTTATGTTAGAGCACTTAGAATCTAGTGAAACTAATAATTTATATGATTATAAGTGTGAACCATCTCTAAGCAATATGAAAAAAATAGCACGTAAGTGCTAACTATATTCTAAGTACTCTACACATATTAACTTATTTAATCTTTGCAACAATATATGAGTTAGGTGACATCATTGCTGTTAACATACAAGGAAACGAGAGTGCAGAGGGCTGTAGTATCTTGACTAGGATCACACTATAAGCACTGGAACTGTGCTCAAACCCAAACAGACCAGCCAGAGTCTATACACTTAGTCACTAAATGATATCATCCCCAAAACTTTCACACGTTCCAAGCTGACATGCCATACACCAGCCAGGTCTCCTTTTATTTAAGACGTGGTAGTCGTTCATATCATAGACTGTACAACCTATTGTTAGAAAGTCTTCTGTTCTCTGCTAAATGCTCAGGGATTTGAATAATTTACCCTCAGGTTTTCTTTCCTACAGTGTAAAATATTATTTCTAATATACATAAAATAAGATTCCATAGTTGTAACTTAAATGGATGCATACATATCTGAGAGAGGAAATAGATAAGACCTAGTAACTGGATAATAGATTTTGTCTTTAACAAGGTGTGATGTTGATGCATTAAAACTTTTCTCCCTCTTTCCACTATACCTTCTCTCTCCCAGACTCGGGAATACTATGAGTCACTCTGTTTCCTGCTCTCTACAGTAGAGCAAAGTGCATAGGCTCCTGTGAGCTTGTTTCCTCTTTATAGCAGCTGAATTGGCTAACTTCACATTTCCTGTGTGGAGCAGGTGGAAGCAATGTGTGTCTGCCTAGCTAAGCTAATTTTCCTTTTCCTCTTGGCATCCAGGACATATCTTCCTTCTTCTTTAATAGAAGTTCTTTGGGAAGGATTTTTTTTTTTCTTTTCTGTGTAAGTATAAAGAACAGCAGCATAATGTTTTCAAGCTCATTAAATTGTATTTCACCCTTGAAAAATGACCCGGCGCTTCAGTGGCTGCTTGGATGTGAAATGTGACAGAACACTCAGATGTGTATGAAGCCTTCTCTCAGGCACACTTGTACAGAGTTGGAATGACACATAAAGACAGCAAGACAGCGCTCTCTCTGGTCTTCCCTGGCAGTAGCATCTTCTGCAATAAAGTGGGTGTATGTGGTCACTTAGCACTATAAAGAATTTAATTCAACAACCAAAATAACATCAAAATAATTCAGATCCTCCTCCTGTGGCTTGAAGTTATAAAGTTGTCACATAAGCCACCCTCTTTAAGCAACCCCTTTTATATTTCCTATTCTCCTATTCACTATGCCATTTATTAGCCTCCCACTCATTCCCCTTACCTCCCCAGGTTCAAGAAGACATACCTCCTCAGTTCCAGGCTCCTGATCCTGCCTTGAAAAGTCACAGAACTATGTTTGACCCAGGAGGAATGCAATCAGTGGTAGGGATGGGTAGGACATTAAGAGAAAAACAGAAATTCTCTTTAGTGGTTTGGAGGAAAGAGAAAAGTTGATAATGTTCATGTTAATACATTTTATTCCTCACAAATAGGTGATCTTTTTCTATCTTTTCCTCCTATCCTCACTATAAACTCCTGCCAGTCTTGCTGAGATAAAAATCACTTTTTTTCCTTCCAGTAGACATGTAAACTTACAAACTGGAACTGAAATCGTAATTAATAGATCCATATAGGGCCTCTTCCATTTGAGTGATTGTTCTTTGAAAGTTTCTCTTTCTGTAATATTTACTCAGAAACTGATTTGATTTCTTCCTGTGTGTCTACACGAGGAGATGAGATTTTAATGGTGAAAGAGAGACCTCTATTTCTGCCCTGATTGGATGTGGAGTGGGTGAATAGAAGAAGAATGGTCATTAAAAAAATTCACATTAATGTAATTTTACTCCAGTTATTATAAGAACTACAAGAAAAAGTGCAGTCTGCAATGAAAGCTACAAGAGTGACATTCCACCTAAAACCGAGAAAGGGATTAGCATTTTCTAAAAGTTTACTGAATAAATACATCAATATTCAAATAATATATACAAGGCTTTGGAGAATTCCAGTGTATTGAAAAATGTGAGTTATCTTCTCTGTGTTCTCTTTTCAATCTATTGCGAACATTGTAGAACACTCCAAAGAAAGCTTAGAATACTCCAGTATAGCTAAAGAAATCTTATCTAAATTTCAGCAAACTGCTGTTTGATCCATCATTTTTATTGATGAGAAATGGCGTATTCTTTTTTTATCCCTGTTTTTCACTTTGGTCGATAAGCAAAAACAATTCTATTAAGTATTGAGAACTTTAAGACTTGTTTTACTCTCTTTTTAGCTTAAGTTTATACATGCCTCTTTAACAGTCATATCACACCCATGTCACACATGAGGAAACAGTTTTAGAGCGGTTGAGGAATGTGGCCCGGTTCACAGAGGAGAGCCACCTAAGCTCCTAATCTCACACTGTTCTTTCCTGGTTTTGTTTAAGAAAACTTTAAGTCATTGTATTAGTTTGCTAGGGCTGCCGTAACAAAGTACCACAGAATGATTGGCTTAAACAATATAAATTTATGTTCTCCTAGTTCTGGAGGCTGGAAGTTCAAGACCAAGCTATTGGCAAGGGTGGTTCATTTTGAGGTCTGTGAAGGAAGGCTCTGTTCTAGGCCACTTCCTTGACTTGGAGATGGCCATGTTCTTCTTGTGTCTTCACATTATCTTCCTTCTGTTCATATCTGTGTCCAAATTTCCTATTCTTATAAGGACACCAATCATATTGGGTTACAGCCCCCCACCCATGGCTTCATTTCAACTTAATTACCTCTGTAATAAAACTATGTCCAAATACAGTCCATTCTGTACTACCAAGGTTAGGATTTCAATTATGAATTGGGAGAAAGAACAATTCAGCTCATCAACAGTCATCTTCCTAAAGTGTTCTATAGACTGGATGTGACTGAAGTGACACAGAACAGGTTTACTATTCAGAAAATTAAAGTCAGAGATTGCAAAGTTATCAGTAAAATAGATATATGAAATATGCAATCATGAGATTAGAATTTTGTCCCATTAATGGGTGATATTCCCTAGATAAGCATTCTTTATTGAAACATAATGAATATTAACATGTTTTAATAATATTATCTATATTAAATGTGATAAACTAGAAATGATTCTGCATTTTAGTAAAAGACACAGAGAAGTACCTTTATTTCATTATCTAAGGTCAGCAACATCATAGATAAGACCTGAATGGTAAGAATAGAGAGAGAAACAAATAAGCCCAGGTTTCTGACTTGGTTTTTATCCATCATGAGGCTGTTTTAAGTGTTCTCCTATTTACTAGGCTATTCTTCGGTTTGTGTTCATTTCATTGGCTACTAATCTCAAGAATCCAAATGCCAGCAGAGTTAGCTCTCAGTGAGGTTGCCATCTTCCTTGTCCTGGAAGCTTCCTGGTAAGAACATTCAGTAGGTTTTACTTCTTGATCTCCCACAAGTGAGGATCTGATCGAAGTGGTAGATTGCAGGCCAGATCATTCCATTCTCCAGAAGACAAACTAGAAAGTGATTTGCAACTGAATGGGTAGGTTCTTAGGGTACAGAAAATGGGGAACCTACCTTTTCCTACCTTTCTAGCTGGCAGCTTTGTTAGATACAAATTGAATCACTTGGGAGCAATAACACAGGGTAAAATTAAAAAACAAAACAAAATAGATTCACTATAACAACTCTGGAAATAGAAGGCCACTTTGTAGTTTCTATTTTATGATAAGTTTAGATAATTGTTTTGCGCCAGACTCATTTTTCTTCCTAGATTAAAAAGAACCTTACATTTCAAAGACAAACAGGAGTTCAACAAGTTAATAAAGCAGAAAAACACTATCTCTGGAGACTTGTTTGATGAAACTTATAGATATAATAAATAAAATACTAGTATAATCTGAATTCTTGATAAAGTCACCATCCCTTTGCAGATTTGGGTTTACTTATCTATAAATGGCCTTTTGAGAAATCTAAGTCTAAACCTCTAAGGGTTATATGAAATTTTTTGTGTAGTTCTACATACATGATTAATTTTTCTATGTAGAAAGTCTATAAATTTCCCCCATTATTAAAGGTGTCAGGGATCAAAAAAGTCTAATATCAACAAACATTCAATAATTATAGATTTATTTATCTGTTTCGAACCTTTCTCTTAAATACTGCTATTAAGGATTTCTCAGTCTAAATGTTACATATAAACCCAAAGTTAGCATGCATAATTTAACCTAGTGTCACATTTTAAGATTTTAAGAGACCTAATAATGGGTTCATAAAAGGATAATAAAAAGATAGATTGTAAAAAAATTATGGAATGTAGCAGAAGTGGGCAAACATAATAGTTCTTAGTCTTTTTTGTCTGTGACAAATGATTCATTAGCAGGACGTGTTCCCTGGTGTCTTCAGAGCTATTTAAAATTTCTACCATGCTAGTTGTGATTTTACTTTTCTTCTCATTCCAAAAAGTGTATTAGAGTGAGTGAAAAACTGTGACATTATGGCCTATATACTGTTAAACTATTTCTAAGCCATTAGGTCAAGATTTCAAGAGTGTTATATATCATGTAGTAATCCTCATGTATATTTTCCTTCATTATTCTTATCTAGTTATAGCATGTTTTTTGTTCCTGGGTCTCATGGCCAAGATTCTGATTTGATTCTTTAGGGTACATCCCGAGCAACAGGATCTTGTGGTCCCTAAATGATTCTAATGTACAGACATGCTTGAAAACCACTACCTGCAAGAAATCAGGGGTCATAGAGGATAACTGCTTCTACATTTGCAACCAGCAGCATCAGGAGAAAGCTAGAACATATTGTGTTTTCAAAAAAGCAGAGATACTTTCAAAACTATCTGCAGTAGGGCTAAAATGTAGACAGAATCGAAGTGAAAGGAACTTCCAAAATTTGAGTATTAAATAGAAAACAAATAGTTGGAGTAAATGGAATCTAGAAAAAGAACTAAGTCTATAATAATACTCACAAAAGGTGTGTGAGCAGAGGGGGTCATAAATATAAAAAAATATGCTAAAGGAAAGATGTGTTTCCTATAATATTTAAAGAAAATACTATATATTGATCAACCAAAATTATTTAAAACTTCCTATTTTCTTCATCAAATATTTGTATGTCTACTATGTGCCACATACTGTTCTAGGCACTGGAAATACATTATTAATTTCAATAAAATTTTTGACTTAAAGGAGTATATGTTCTAATGAAGAAACTTGGGTAACAGACATAATAACACATCAGTGAACACTACGAAAAAAATGTAATCTATAGTAGGATAATAGAGAGTTAGGGCAGAGTGAGACCATTGTAGATATAACTGTTGGGAAAGACTCTAAAATTTTACTATTTGAACACAGACCTGAATAAAATGAGCAAGTAACTTAAGATTCTCTATGGGTAGAGCATTCTATGCTGAGGGACAGCAAGTGTAAAGATGCTGAGATGTGAATGGTCAGCGAGAAAGCCAACCTGACTAAAGCAAGAGAAGAAGCCAGAGATTAGATCATGTAGGGCTTGAGCATGGGAGGGCCTTGGAGGGTCTACAGCTGTGTGCATGTGGCTTGCCACATAAATACCAGTTGAGAGACCAGTTGAGAAACCAGTTGGGAGTCCAGGAGTTAACAGCATATAGGTAGGAAAAGATTAGATTCAGGACTCATTTTTAAAAATGCAGAGTTTTTGAAGTGTTGAGAATAGATTTGGGAGAGAAGAGAGAATCAAAGATGAATCTCTAGTTTTGAGCAATTGTGGTGCCATTTGCTGAGATGTACAGACCAAGGAAGAAGTATACTTAAGGTGGGTTAGGATCAATTAGTAATTTATTCTGGACATATTAAGTTTGAAATCTACATTAAATATCCAAATCTTGGCAGGGATGGGTGGCCTTCGAATATTTGGTTGTCAAGCTCAGGGCGCATAATAACACTGGAAACAGAAATTAGGGAACTATCAACACATAGATGGTATTTAATGTCATGGTGCCAAAAAAGAATGTGGAGAAAAATTAGAAGAGTTTTGAGAACTGAGTCCTGAGATACTAAAACTTAGAGGCGAAGAGGTTAGAGGAAACCAGTGATGATGATGATGATGATGACGACGACGACGACGACGACGACGACGATGACGATGACGACGATGACGTGAAACATAGAAGCCAATAACATGTACAAAGAAAATCAGAAGTGTGCTTTCCAGGGGGTTAAATCGCAATTCTAAGGAGAGAGTACTAAACTTCATAAATACTGCTAAGGTCAAGTAAGATATGGACTGAGAGTTGAACATTGGATTTGGCCACAAAAGTTTTCCTATAACAGGATCAAAGAAATGTGGTGGTAGCTGAAGTAAATACAGTCAATTCTCAGCTATTTGCAATAGTTATGTTTTTAAAAGTCACCACAAACACAGAATTAAGAATACTGAAACAATGCCCCCAGGAGAAATACAGGGTTAAATTCCTGAGAGCCTCTGATCACATTTTCATCAATTGGTCAATACATTGTTTTACGTATGTTTCTTTTTTAAAGACACCCTACTTAATATATATTGTTGATTCATTAACAGTGAACTCAAAGTAATGGTACTATAACATGCCTGAGTGGAGATTACTCAACGCATAAATTTTTTCTGTAAGAAATAGTACATTTTTCTTGTGCTTGGGAATGCTAGACAGCACTTCAGTATTATGCTTACGAATAAATTTTAGCAAGTGAATGAATTCATAAACATGAAATCTGAATACTGGGGATCACTGTGCATATTTACATAAATTACTGTGTCAAAATGGAGATACAGCAACACTAGCTAAAGAGAAGTGGACAATCGAGTTTATAAGAGATGGAGAATAATGGGAGCCATGCTTAAACTTGTCAAAATTATTGACACAATTTTTTTTCATTTTATAAATTGTTTAACATTTGAACAGAATTGCTCCAAAGTTATTTAGTGTCTAAGAATTGTATAGAATTGAGGTGAATGGAACAATATGAACTACCATATCTACATTATAAAAATTGCTAATGGTTGAAACATCTACAAGCTCATGTGCTATGGCTCATTTAGTCTATCTGACCAAAGTGGTTGCTGCATTGGCTAGGCCGTCCAACAAGCGACATGTGCACAAGAACTATAAATGTGATTGAAAGTATTACAAATAATTAGAATCTCTTAGAAGAAGGGAAAATATTTAAAATACCATGATTAGGTCAATGAATCATATATTAGTTTAAATCTACTAAGTGCTTCTGTGGGAGCCACAGAATATAAGGACATAGAATGCTGCCTCTCAAATAACAGTGTGTTTGAGTTAGAATTCATGTGAGCCAAGAACAGTATTCCTACACTCAACTACTTAAGGAGAATTGAGATCTGCCTCAGTACTTGGACTCTCTCAATCCGAGTCAGCTAGAAACCACACAATTCAATTAGACAGTTTTCTAAAAATTAATATAAAATGAAAGATTGTAGTCCTAATATAAAATTTTAACAATATCAACAATAAAGCAAATGAATTAATTTAAGGTCTCTACCTGAAAATTTACATCTCTAGCACTTATCCACTTTATAACTGTCAGTTTGTACTCTGACCGCTTTCACCCGTTACCCCCATTCTATGTCACCCCTATTCAGGTCTTTTCAGATCCTTGCCCATTTTTAACCAGATTATTTGCTGTTTTGATATTGAGTTGTATGAGCTCTTATACATTTTGGATATTAACCCCTTATCAGCTAGGTGATTTGAAAATATTTTCTCCCATTATATAAGTTGCCCTCTCATTTTGTTAATGGTTTATTTTGCCACGCACAAAAATTTTAGTTTGATTTTTAGTTTGTCTATTTTTGCTTTTCTTGCTTATGCTTTCAGTGTCATATTTATAAAACTATTGCCAAGACTAGTGTCACACGGCATTTTTTCTTTGTTTTCTTCTAGAAGTTTTATGGTTTTAGGCCTTACATTTAAAACTTTAATTCATTTCAAGTGAATTTTTGTATGTGGCGTAAGATAGGGTTCCAGTTCATTTTTTGTGAATATCTAGTATTCCCAACACCATTTATTGAGACTATATTTTCTCTATTAAATATTCATGGCTCCCTTGTCGAATATTAGTTGAATCTATATGTGTAGGTTTATTTCAGGGCTCTTGATTCCGTTCCATTAGTCTATGTGTTTGTTTCAATGCCAGTAACATACTATTTTGTTTACTATAGCTTTATAATATAGTTCAAAGTCAGGGAGTGTGATGCCCCCAGCTCTTGGCCTCTTTCTCACATTTGCTATTTGGGGTCTTTTGTAGTTCCCTAGCATTTTAGTTTTTCCTTTTCTTATTTCTGTAAAAAATGCTATTGGAATCTTGATAATTATTGCTTTGAATATATAGATGTCTTTGGGTACTGTGGACATTTCAACAATATTCTTTTATGAACATTGTATATTTTCTATTAATGTGTGTCTTTCTCAATTTTGTTCTTTAATATTTTATAGTTTTTTAACATATAGATCATTCACATACTTGGTTAAGTATATTCCTATTATTTTATTGTTTGAGATACAATCGTAAATGGGATTTTTTCTTTTTTTTTTCAGATATTTCTATACACATTGGTGTATAGAAACACAGTTGATTTTTGTACGTTTATTTAGTATCTTACAGCATTACTGAATGTCGATCTAACAGTTTGTAACTAGTATTTTCTATATATAAAATCATGTCATTCGTAGAGAACAATTTTATTTCTTCCTATTTGGATTCTTTCTTTTTTTCCTTTCCTTCTTTTTTTGCCCAACTCTTGGTATGTTCCTGACCTTAGAGGAAAAGCTTTCAAACTTTCACCATTGTGTTTGATGGTAGCTATGTGCTTGTCATATATGGCCTGTATTATGTTGAAGTACATTTTTTTTTCTATACACAATTTACTTAGAGTTTTTATCATAAATAATGTTAACTTTTGTTCAGCACTTTTTTCATCTATTGAGGTGATTATTTATGATTTTTCTTTCATTCTATTAATGTAATATATCACATCTATTGGTTTGTGTATATTGAACCATCTTTCCATCCCAGGGATGAATCTCTTTCAATGTTCTGTTGAACTCCATTTGCTAGCATTTTGATAAGCATTTTTGCATCAATGTTCATCAGAGATATCAGTGCATAATTTTCTCTTCTTGTAGTGTTTTTGTGGTTTTGGAATCAGAGTAATGCAGGCCTCATAAAATGAGTTTGGGAGTATTCCCTCCTCTTCAATTTTTTGGAAGTTTGAGACTGACATTAATTCTTTATATGTTTGATAGAATTCACTAGTGAAGCAATCTAATCCTGGACTTTTCTTTGTCAGGAGGATTTTGTTTAATGATTCAATCTCCTTACTTGTTATTTGTCTCTTTAAAATCTCCACTTTTTCATTATTTAGTCTTGTCAGGTTATATGTTTCTAGGAATGTATTCATTCCTTATAGATAGTTCAATTTGTTAGATAGTTCAATTTGTTAGACTAATTTTTTATATTAGTCTCACGGTCCTTTGTATTTCTATGGTATTAGCCATGGTATCCTTTTACTTATAACTTCATTTATTTTGGTCCTTTAATTTTTTTTGTTGTTGTTGTTAGTCTAGCTAAAGGTTTATCAATTTTGTTTTCCTTTCTAAATAATCAACTCTTATTTTGTTAATTTTTCTATATTCTATTCACTATTTCATTTATTTCCACTCTAATATTTATCATTTCCTTCCTTCCACTATCATCAGGCTTACTTTGTTCTGTTTCTAATTCCTTAAGGTATAAAATTAGAGTGTTTATTTGAGATTTTTTCTTTTTTCTTGATGTATGTGTTTATTACTATGTTCTTCCCTCTTAGAATTGCTTTTTCTACATCCCATGACTTTAGATATTTTGTGTTTCCATTTTCCTTATCTGGAAAATCATCCCTTTTGATTTATTCTTTGATTCATTGGTTGTCAGGGATGTGTTGTTTAGTTTTCATGTATTTGTGAATTTTCCAGCTTTCTTCTGCTATTGATTTCTATTTTATACCATTGTGGATAGAAAAGATACTTGATATAATTTCTGCCTTTTCAAATTTGTTAAAACTTTTTTGTGGCCTAACATACAATCTATCTTAGAAAATGTTATGTGAGCACTTGAGAAGAATATATATTCTACTGATGGATGAAATGTTCTGCATATATCTGTCAGGTTCATTTGATCTATAGTGTTCCAATCTGCTGTTTTCTTATTGATTCTCTGGATGATCTTTCCATTGTTGAGAGTGAGGTTAAAGTCACTATTATTGTATGCTGTTTATTTCTCTTTTAAGTTCTGTTAGTTTTTGCTTTATACATTTAGGTGCTCTAATATTGGATGTATACATATTTATAGTTGTTATATCTTCTTGATGAATTAACCTTTTTATCATTATATAATAACCTTCTTTGTCTCCTTCAACCATTTTTATCTTTTATTTTAGATATATTTTGGGGTAACTTTTAATTCAGCTATAATTTCAAAATTATAAAAAAGTTACAGAAATAGTACAAGGAACTCTTGTTTACCCATATACATTTACCCAGATTCATTAATTGTTTATATTGTATACTACTGCTTTATTAGTCTTTCTCTCTTTCTGAACTTTTTAAATTAAATTTAATTTACTTTTATTATTTTTCACTAGCTTTATTGAAATATAATAGACAATTAGTTGCTCATATTTATATTGTATAATTCAACGAGTTTTTTTCAATTATAGTTGGCAAACAATAATATACCAGTTTCAGTTATACAGCATAGTGATCAGAGATCCACAGAACTCACAAAGCGATCACCCCACTAAATCTAGTACCCCTTTTCCCCTTTACATATTTATTACAACATTATTAACCATCTTCCCCATGCTACACTCTACATCTCCATGCCTATTCCGCAACTATCTATTTGTACCTCTAATCTCTCTGCCTTTTTTTCGCCATCCCCCTAGACCCCCTCTAATCTAGTAGCCCTCAAAATATTCTCTGTATCTATGAGTTTGTTACCACTTTTGTTGTTGTTTATTTTGTGCTTTAGATTCCACATGTATGTTTATTTTATTAGTTTCAAGTATACAAAACATTCGTTAGACATTGAATATATAGTTTATAAAATGGTTCTCCTCATTACACTTTCTCTCCTCTGGTTCTCCACCTAGCCATTACACTACTGCTCACTGCATTCCCTTTGCTATGCTCCCCATCCCATGACCATCTATCAACTACCAATATGTACTTCTTTAACTCTTCACTTCTTTCTCTTAGGCTCCTAAGCCCCCATCCCCTCTGGTCATTGCCAGATTTTTCTCTATAGTTGTGAGTCTGCTTTTGATTAGTTTGTTTGTTTTTGTTTCTTAAATTCTTCATATGAGTGAAACCATTCAGTATTTATCTCTGACTTATTTCATTCAGCATAATAACCTTTAGGACTATCCATGTTGTTACAAATGGTAGGATTTCATTTTTTTTTTTTTATGGCTGAGTAATTTTCCATTGTATATATGTCCATTTTTATCTTAAAGTCTATTATCTAACTACCCCTTCTTTCTTTTGGTTACCATTTGCTTGACATGTCTTTTCCATCTCTTTGCTTTCAGCCTATGTGTGTTCTTAGAGCTAAAATGAATTTATTTTAATCATCACATCATTAGATCTTGCAGTTTTTTTAGTCCATTCTGCCATTCTGTATCTGTTGATTAGATAAATTAAACCATTTATATTTAAAGTAATTGTTGATAGATATGGACTTACTTTTGCCATTTTGTTCATTGTTTTCTGAATGTTTTGCAGGTTCTTTGGTGGGTGCACTTGGGCGGGGCTAGAGTCTTTGCTTAGTAGTCAGGCAGGGTTGCTGTCTGGGATCCCTTGTTAGGTGGGGTCACAGTCTATGCTTCACAATTGGGCAGGGTCACTGGCTGGTCTCTCTGCCTGGGTAAGGCCACAGGCTGTGTCCAGTAATTGCTCAGGGCCTTAGGCTGGGCTCTGCTGTTAGGTGGTATTGCAGGACAGGGTCTGAGGCTGCCTGGGGCCATTGTTCAGGGCCAAAGGCTATGGTAAGCTGTTGGGTAGGCTGCTGACTTGACTCCTCGCCTCAGTAAGGCTATATAATGGGCTCTGTGGCTGCCCAAGTTCTCTGGCCAAACTTCCTGAATGCACTAGATTGGAGGCTAAACTCAATAATTGGAAGGGACTGCAAATTTTCTTCCCTGTGTAGGCAGGATGATAGAACAGGCTCCATGGTCAGTAGGGCCATTGACTGGGGACCCAGATCAAGCATAATTGCCATCCGAGCTCCCTGGCCAGACATCCACATGCTCAGCTCTATAGACGGGCAGAGTCTCTGGTGGGATCTCTACTTGGGCACTGTTGTAAGCAGAAATGTGGTCCGCCATAATCTGAACACTGGTTGCTGTAAGCCTTACCCTCTTTTTCATCTCTATCTGATCCCTAATTGTCAAGTTTCACAGATTCCCTCAGTGATTCCCGTGAGGCCAGACCTAAGCGGGCCTTTCAGGAAGCATCTTGCAACACTGGAAGAGCTGAATTTGAACCTTGAGCTCTCTTTTCTGACAGGAAAAACCATAAGCCCAGGAGTTCCTCACAGTGTGGGACTGTGCCAGCCTGGAGGACAGGCAATGCAGTCAAGTGTAGCTAGTGCTCCTAGTCTTCTAATGTTGTCCTCCTCAGTCTCACCGTCCAAGCTGGTGGCTCAGCCTCACCCCCACATTCTGGGATTTTCAATGTTGAATTATCTATGGATAGTTGCTAGTTCTTCTTATAAAGGGGACTGAAGTCTGAACTGACCTGTGTTAATTTAACATCATTACTGCCTATCTATAACATCGTTTTTATTTGTTTATGTTTCATTTTTAATGAATATTTATTGTGAACCATCTGTGTTTTTAAAAATGGAAAACAAAGACAAATAGAATATATTTTCACCTGTGAGGAGATTCTAAGAAACTTCATAAAGTCTTTTTCAAAATCTACAAAAAAATAAATGTTAATTTCCTTTGCAGTTCTTAGAGATAAGGAACTCGATATTAATAAAGCAATATAACAATAATAATAGCAGTCATTAATAATAGTAATCCTGTACCACTTTAAAAAATACATTCACAAGTAATTCTTTAAAATACTACAGTAGATTTTAGTTGAAAAAAGACTGAGACTAACCAAGATTTGCCTAATTCCTTTGATCATATGAGGTAGAGCAGAGTCTGGAATCCCACCTTGAACTTCAGAGCCTGTGCCAATTCTCTTATAATAAGCTGCCAGCAGAGTTTTTTACACATCCTTTGATAGCAATTTTGTGGTATTGAACTGCTTTCTGAAAAACATAATATAGACAAGGCTGATAAATTGGCTGAAGCTAAGGAGGAAGAAAAAACATATTGTCTCTCTCCAGATTTTTTTCTTTATTTTTTTCTCTCTATTCCCTCTTGGCTCCAGATGGATGCTAGAGTTTTTTGGGGGAAAAACTGAGTATTACATGTTAAAATGTGGTAGTCTGAAATTAAAGGTTTTCTAAATCTATACATAATATAGACTTTTTTTAATTTCATTCGGGACTCAGTATATACTCTTAGATTGTCCACTCTCTTTAAAGATACATATTTCCAATATCATATTGCTTTTTCTGTTTTAACCTCAGAGATGACTAGGAAGCTATAGTTTACCTTGCAATCTGAGGTTCAAAAGCTGAGCACAGAAAAAAGCTGCCTGTACCTTCCTGGGGTTTGACTGAGGTCCTTGGAATGTTAACATCATCGCTAAGAATGGAGAATACCAGCTTCCACATAAATCATCTTATCAATTTATAAAACAGAGAATTTCCTACTGTTTCTGATTTTCAAAGTTTTGGATTTAGTTTTTGGTTTCATTTTATGTTTTACTTTTTAGGAAAACTAATATACTATAGTAGGAATAATTATTTCAAATTATAAAGTATGTAGTTCCTTTCATAGTAAAAATTAGCTGTTAACTTTTGTAGCCACTTAATTATGGCATTATGAAATGGTAAAAATAAATTTCAGTTTCTAAAACTAGTAAAGTGTAATATCGGTCTCTGAATCAAGGGGTATTATTTCTTTTCCTGAAACCCAACAATAATTTGCTTCTGATTTTTAATAGCTCATTGACTTCTTGTGTGTGTGTGTGTGTGTGTGTGTGTGTGTGTGTGTGTGTGTGTGTGTGTGTGTATTTCCTGTGTATGAAATGAAATATCTTCTCTATATGGTCTGTGTGCTATGGTCTAGGGAAATATCTTCTCTATATGGTCTGTGTGCTATAATTAAAAAATGGCTTAGAAATGGCTATTGAATTTAGGCCAGAACATAGTACATGGTGTTTCGCAAATATGTTTGATCATGAACGCTTTTATTCTAAGTCTATAGAATGAAATTTGGATAACATAATATTTATAACATTAGATATAAAAGTCAGATTTATAGTGGGTGTTACCCACATTATGCTTGTTAAAATTAATATTGTTATTATTTATAATAAAAAATAAAAATTTGATCAATAAAACTGAAAATCATGTTTAAAAAATGCCTCAAAAGATTAGTTCTTTTTCATAGCGTTTGTATTATTTTTATAGTGATGTACAAAGATGTCATAAGTTGAATATATATATATATATTTACCTTTTCTAAAGATGTACCTATTTAAGGCATTCAAAACAGAGTTAAAAACATCTCTTAAAAAAATTGCTAAATGTCTTAGGTATCAAAGCTGTTTTTATAGTCTTTATTACAATTTTTAAAAAAAACAATACCTAGTCTAAACTGGAATTATCAATTATCTTTACAGAACAATATTGATACTATATACATTTTTTAAAACTTAAGCATGCCGATAAAAGTCATATTAGTTATATTGTCAGCTATTTTTATCATGCGTGTTCTATATTAATAATTTTGAGCATCATTAATCTTAGGTAAAATCAGAGCTACTGTTATGTAATTTATTAAGTACCTATCCTGTACCTGATTACAGCTATAGGAACTAGAGAGGACACCAACATGAACAGAGTAGCAAGCTTTATGACTGTTGCTTATATGAATTTTGATCTGTTCAAATTAATTCACTGTAATTTATATATAAATCATTTTCCAGAGCTCTTATAGATATCCATTTTTAGCCTTTTTTTTGCCTTTTTATTATGAAGAATTCATAGAAAATATTGAGGTGTTATGTCTTCTCTAAATTATATAAATAAACGAGTAGTATGATTTTCTTTGAGTTCTTTTTTTTTAAGTAATTCATAGGGAATGTGTCATTCTATCAGGTTAACTTTCTCATCACTAAGGTACTGGCCATTATGATCATTGCACAAATTCATTATTTCATAAAGATTTGGCAACGGTGATATTCTAATTCTGTAATTTCTTCTTCCTTTATTAACTTAAATACTCTATAAAAAAGAAACTTTCTTTCATCAATTATTTGCTTGCCCTGAGATAAAATTAGTTCAGAAAAGACAGATTAAATTCTTGGCTTTTCCCCTTTACAGTTTGAAAAATATTTGAGATAAATTTCTAGTAACTCCGGAGATGACCACTGAAATGTTTTACATGTTTGTTTTTGTGATATCATTGTGAATTAATGTATCTTAAATATATTTAATGTATTTTAATTCATCATGTTTATTACACTTATTGATGTTCTAAATGTCTCATCTCAGGTCAGTGGAAACCTGTTCAGTTTGTCTGGGTCTTTTGGACAGTACCAAAGAAGTCTTTGATAGCTTCCTCACATTCCTGCATGACAAGGTGGCTAGGCTTATCTAGTACATTTCCTGACCCAGACCTGTATTCTATTATCTCTCAGGGAGCCCAGGTTACTTTTTGCATGAAATTGTATTTTGAGACCACAACTGTGTTCCAGGGATATATATTCTTAGTGGGGTGGCCATTTGTTTTTAGGCCTTTTAGTGACTAGCACTAAGAAAGTTTTTCAAGAGGACACACACATACCACGAGAAAAAAGTTTATAATTCTGTGTGGTGATGGATGTCAACCAGACTTCTTGTGGTGATCATTTCACAATACATACAAATATCAAATTGTTATGTCATATCCCTGAAACTAATAAAATGTTATGTCAGCTGTATCTCAATTTTAAAAAGAGAATATATATCATAGTTCATAGTAATATTGCTAGTCTAAATTTCAAATGACAGTTTTAACATAAATTATTTGATTTTATATATGCATCTCTTTTATTGAAATTCTAAATTTCTAATGACATTAACATAATTATTTTCTCGATTCCATAGTAATATAAGTATTACTGTAGTTTGAAAATAGTAATATTAATATTATTACTAACAAAATGTTTACTGAAAATAATTTAAGATATCTTTGTAGATGTTTGTGTTCTACTTAGTTATTCTAATAGAGTATAAATTACTGTGTTTTAAAATCACTAGAAATAATTCTGTTTTACTAAGGCACCAACTTAATACATAGATTCACTTGTTTTATTTTGTACTTTTTTTTTTTATATGACTTAACATGATTCCGATTTCAAACCTACAACTCAAATTATATTCAGAGAGGCCTGATGTCTGTGCATGTCCCCTCAGCCTGGATCCTTTCCTCATTCACAAGTAACCATTCTGTATAGTTTTATAACCTCTTATGTATTTAATAGTTTAATTTTCTATCTTTTAAAACATAAACAAATATAAATTACATGTATAGTATACATATA
>NW_011888873.1:4572840-4587257 GCF_000151845.1 Pteropus vampyrus | reverse complement strand
GAGGTACCACAGTTTATTCCATCAGTTCCCTAATGTGCACATTTGAGTTGTTCCCAATGTTTTGGAAAACAAATAGTGATGCATTGAATAGCCTTGTGTATACCTCTTTTAATAGTTTTTCAATGTACTACCATTGGGATAGATTCCTAGAAATGGGAATTCTGGAACATAGGGTAAATACATATGTAAATATTGAAATTCCTGTTAGCTAGAGATTCCAGATATTCCATCTATGTTATACATTTTTTAAATCCATTATTCTTCAATCTGTTTTTTAATGATGCGTATTCAAAATTATGAGATCCTATGCTAAATGACAAAGTTAACTGTTTTCCTATGTTTTCAGTGGAGAATACTAAAGACACTAATTCGGAATAAAAAATACTTTAAGAACAACAAATTAGCAATAGGTAACATTAAAGATTATCTTCAAATTGAATATTTTAAAATGCATTTTTAAAATTTAGACTTAATTTATATTAAAAAGAAGAGACAATGTACTGGTTAATTCATAGATTAAGATACATATTTCTATTTTTGAATCCCAGATATTGACTTTAACAGTTAAAATACTTAATTGCTTTAAGCCTCAGTTTCTTTATCTGTGAAACAGATGAAAAAAATACTGCCTACTTCCTGGGGTTTGTCATATTTGAAGATAAAATTAGTTAATCCATACAAAGAATTTAGCCTAGCAGTCCTCAATCATACCAGAACAATGCCCCCTTTCTTAAATTAATATTTTATAATGCCCCATTTACTCTCTGGCAAATAATTTTTATATTATATAACCTAACTACATGCATATATTTTTAATGAATATAATTCCTTAACTGTAATTTAAAGGGAAAAACAAAAGGAAAGCATTTGCAAAAAAGTAATCTGTATTCAATATGTAAAATGGTCATGCATGACAAATCTAAATTATATCTGAAGTAATCAGATGTTTGCATTTATATATCTTGAATATGACAAATATTGTAGTATAAATACAGGTATGCTGAATTTGCAACTCTAATGCCAAAGCAGCATTAACATCAGTGATGAAATTTTCTAAAATGATAAACAACTTTTGTAAAATTCTGACCAAAGTACAGTCTTTTCTTGATTTATATAGTAGCTGCATTCCTGGAAAATTCAGTGCATATTAGAACTATGCCAACAAATATTTTGTTTTTAGGAAAGGTTTTATACTGTCAATTAAGCTGAGATAATTATAAAATGTTTCATCTATGAGAATATCCAATGGCATTCTTCATTGTATAGAATTGACTCAAGACTTCTTGTACCACCAGAATCTTCTGTCTAAATGCCAGGAGTACTCAACAATCATTGGAACAACCAAAAATTAACCCACAAATTTCCAAAATGCCCAGAAAGCAGTCAGTACAGACCCTAGCAGTGACGCTGGCTTAGCTTAATGCCTGGCTTGCTTTAAGTGCTTAATAGATGTTAGCCATATGATGATGATTATTTTTACTAATGCCCCTGTGGATAATAATTGGATCATATTTATTTCTCATGCTGGTGACCTTGCTCAATTTCACTGTTCATCAGTCATATGGTCATAACAACCTATGAAAATAACTAATGTTCCTATAGTTAGTTCATTGGGTGGTTTTATGTAAAGGATCAGTTTATGTTTTAAGCTTGAAGAGATTCTATTACTATCCCTATGCAATAAATTAATAAACCGTAAAATAAAAATGAAGGAAGCATTCATGTTTGGGTTAATATTCACTCCAATTTTAAAAGCAATACTGCAAGTGGTCACGAGCCTAGACCAGAGCCAACATTAGAAATATAATGTTAGCTACATGTGTGATTTTAAGTTTTCTAGTATTCACATTAAAAAAGTAGAATGAAACATGTGAAATTAATTTTAATGATATATTTTATTTAACTCAATATGTCCAAAATATTATCATTTCAGCATGTAATCAATATAAAAGTTTTTAATGAGATATTAAACACTCGAGATATTACATTCCCTTTCTTACTAAATGAAGTTCTGTGTATATTTTACACTTGCAGCACATCTTATTCACAATCAGCCATATTTTAATTGATCGGTAGCCCTTTGTGGCTGTGACTGCAATACTGACTAGCGCAAGTCTAGTCACACTCAAACCAGACTTCCTGGGTTTGAGTCTCAGATCTACCATGTACTAGCTATATGATCTTTGACTATTTACTTAACCTCTATATGCCTTAGTTTCATCAACTATAATATATTAGTCATAAAAACAGAATCTCTATCAAAAGCTTTGTGGAAATGACATGAGTTTATATATGTAAAGTACTTAGAACTGAGACAAAATAAGTTCTCAGTATAGGTTAATTAGTATTCTACAGGTTTAGTTTATTTGGAGTTTATCAAAAAATGTAAGAGAAAAACATCAAAAGCTGGAGTAGAAACAAAAAAATGTTTATCAGTAGATATCATAACATGTATGAAATCTCTTTTCTCCACCTCAACCTTCCATCATACAGATGGGCGCACACTTCACAAACAGATACTGCTTCTTGTAATATTTCTTTCAGTTTGGGATCATTAGCATGTATTCTTGCCAACTTTGATGGATAAACAGAAGCACAGAACATACTGGTCTTTTAGCCACTCCTGATAGAGAGTCTTAGAGCTTTGAATTGATTTTGATCCCTTACCACATACCATGTGCTAAAGGATATGTAGATTTGAATCTAGAGGTTACCTGCTGACTTCTAAGTAAACAGGATGTATGCAGGCAAGATCACTCACATAATCATTTTATTGTTGGGCTCCTTGCTAAATCCCACATTAGAAGCATGTAAATGATCTAATAGTTGAATGTGGATAGAAACTTCATGTAATAGGAGTTCTGTGTTATTTCTTTGCCCATGACAAACTTTTCATGTCAAAGAGGAAATTGCAGGAGATGCCCATGGGGTATGAAATGGTCCAGCAGAGATTTTTTAAAATATCCTTTTATTCTCTACACAACAGACATTTTTCTATTTTCAACCCGATGGTGCCATTTTCTATTTTTTAGCAGTGGTGATAGGCACTGTAAGTAAACCTGATAATAGACTCTTAAAGTTTCTGTGTGCAAATTGAAAGAGAACATTATAGTAGCTGCCTTTCCTGAGGTCTTGCAGTCGAACCAATATGGTATATAAATACAACACCAGCAGAAGTTATAACAATAGTTTCTGTCAGCCTGTCTGAGATGGTTAGAGAATAGCGGTAGGGAATAGCACAGTAACCCAGAAATGTCCAGATTCTTCTGGCCCTTTTTATTGTGATAAATCTCTTGTGAACTTTGCAGAGAGGTATTGTTTGCATCTGGTATATCTCTGTCTAGAAAGTGGCTATGTGCTTTTCCTTCTACCTGAGTTATGTGGCACAAAAGCCAATTCAATTTATGCAAAGAAATAAAAAAAACACTAGGAGAGAAGATTATATATTTGAATAAGTCGAATTAACTACTCGCTATACCTTACCATGTGAGATGAAGTACGATACTGTATGTTTTAAAATCTAAGTAATGTCTTCTCATTATACTAAAAGAATAACTCTTACCGATACTGATTTACTGCAAAATATGTCAGATAACTTACTGCTCAGAAAATTGAGGCTGTACATTCTACATAACATTGTATTGTTCCTTAGTGAAAGAACTAAAATGAAGTAGTTACCATAAATGCTGGCAAAATATTACATTTAATTAAGTATTTCTAGGCATATATTAGTAAGAAATTAGTGAGGAGTATAAGAGCATGGATGAATAGAAGTTTGAAAAGACAGTGTATCTTTTTTTTCTGGAAAACATTCAAAGACTTTCTGAGGTCTTGGAATTGTATTTCTTTGTCTTCCTGGTATGAAAACTCTATACCTGTCTTTAGATCACAAACCATGCATTATTGCCTTTTCTGAATCTTTCTTCATTCCTGATATTCAAAATGGCCTCTTCTTATCACAAACACAGTCTAATTCTAACATGTTATGCAAAGTTATTTTGAATTTCATCTCACTTATCACGTTCTTCTAAACTTCCATGTTCTTGATTATACAACCTTTTACTTCCTATGGTGTTTCATAGACTAATTCAAAAAGCATCTACTATATGCCCAAGTTCAGACTGCTAGTAAGGGGCAAAACCAGGATTTGAATTTAGAGTGAATCTAAAGTTTACCTGGGGTTTGTCCTCAATGAAAACTAAACCCATAACTGTTAGGTAATGGTCAGTTATTTCAGAATTTCTAGGATAAATTGGGCCAGCCTCTCTTCTTATAAGCACACCATTTTTTTATCCTCATTTTGTTACACTGAATAATAAGGAGCTAGCTGCTTCACTGGACATTCCTGAGGGCATGGATTGGGTCTTGCTTTTCATCTTTGAATGCTGTCCCTGAATCCAAAAGTCTGTAAAATGAAATGGAAAGAATACCATGGAAAACTTCTGGGAAGCCACAGATTTTCTGACCATTGTGGAGATGTTCAGAGGACATACAGAAAAAAAAGAAAAAAATGAAGAAATGGAGATCAAGGTGTCATAGAATCCAACGGAAATTAGTGTTTTAAGGAAGAGAAAGTTGGCAATGGTGTCAGAAGCCTAGATCAATGCATAGCACATAGGAAGTATTTAATAAATATTGTTTGGATGGAACTCCTATGTACAAAATTGTGGTGATAGTGTGCATGCACTCTTCCAATTCCTTTCTCTATTTTTTATATTTCATTATGATTGGTTTCCCTTTAGTCTTAAATATTCCTCCACAATATGATTTTTAGTGCTACAGGATACTCAATTACACATTCTAGGGAAGTCATTGGGCAAAGCCTTAGATGAATCCTGCTAAACATAGGACTCACCATGTGTAGGACATTTAGAAGTGATGCAATGGGCCGGGGTAGATGGACAGTGAGGATGCTATCAAGTGAGGGAATTTCTCTGCATTTTTTGCCCCTGAACTCACTATGACTAACCTCCTCTTAGGATTTTATCATAGCTCAATACTGCCTTGGTAAAGCACATGTATTCAACTAAACCAAAATTAGAGACATGGAAGGGAGAATAGAAATATCAACAGAAAATGGTTAAGACAAAGTACAGATAATAATTCAGAGCAGATTTATCCAGGCATCTTGTCCTCAGTTTAGAAGTTTGTAGAAGTATATTGGGCATGTTGGTGAAGTCAGCCCTCAACATTGTCTCTTAAATATCTCACATCACTGTAATCCAGAACCATTGTCTACTATGTCTAGCATAAAGCTGTCTTCTTAAAAATTCCATTAATATCTTCCTTTGAATACTTGATGCCTTTCTTCTAAGTTGGATTTTCTGATTCTTTGAACCTATTTCTTTATTTTCTTGATTTTTCTCTCTCCTTTTGGTAGAATCCATTGTCCAGTAACTAAATCAGAAAGAAATGTAGGCAATTTTTAAATTTACATTGGATATCTGAAAATACTTTGGTTCCACCTTCAGTTGATTATTTACTTAGCTGGGTATAGAAGTCTCATGTGGAAACACATTTTCTTCAGAATTTTGAGGGCATCATGCAGTTAGAAGTCAAAAGTCATTCTGACTTTGTGTATGATCTGTTTTTCTCTCTGAGATGAAAACTTGTTGAAACTTGGATTGCACACAAGTTCTGAAGTTTCACAGTGATACTGTTGCTGGTCTATAGTTATCTCGTGGGCTAAAGTCTAAGTGGGCTCTGAAGATTCTATTGAATTATTTTATTGATGGTGGTTGGAAGACGATTCTCCATGATTTCTTCAGGGCCTGGACTGGAACAATCTAAGCATTCTAAGCAAAGGGCATTTTTATTGTAAACTGTCTTAGAAAAATACAGATTGTATATCCATTCCCCTGGAGAGATTTAGAGACATGCTTCCCCAGAGATGTTCCAAAGTAGTAAAGATATAGCTTTCCACCTCTTCCTGAGGGTATTTGCTTACATTCCAGGATAACACATAATATCTCTCTTTCTGGAAGGGAAGATGAGCAGATGTGCCAGCAACCTATAAAAGCTCAGAGTTCTAAAACTTAGGATGCCTCTCCAGTGATGCACCACACCGCAAACTCAGGTTAAACCCAGACATCATTGTGTCACCCTGTAGGAATTTGGACAATAAGGAACCAACACAGGATGCTGTTCAATCCACTGTTTTGCTATGAGTGATATATGATTTGTATCTCTGACGTAGGGCTATTCTGTCTTCTGTCAACATGCTTATAAATCTCGGCAGGGTAACTTGTTAGCTTTTAAGTGAGTAAAATTCCAAACCACTCACATTTTTGACTTAATAATGGTGACTTCTTGTCCATTTTCTTCATTCTTCCTTTCTAGGAATCTTACCTCTTCAACTGGTTCTCTATTCTATTGCTTATTTTCCTTCTCAGATCATCTCAAATTTGTTTCCCAATAATTTATTGATTTTTAAATTTCTGCTGTCATGTTTTCAATTTCCAAAAACTTTCTGTTTTCTAAATGTACCTTATTTTTAATAACACCCTGTTTTTGTTTCGTGGATGAAATATCATCTCTTATTTCTATAAGAAAGTTAATATATTTTAAAGCTTTCTTTTCCCTGCACAGTGATTGATTTGTTTTCTTCATTATTTATTTTGATATCCATCTTTTATAGCAAACTTCTTTAGATTTCTAGTCATCTTTGTTTGATTGTTCATGTTTAAAAGTTGGGAACTAAAATACTAAATGGAAATTCTACTGATTTAGGTAGTGTGTGTTGACTTTGAACTTGACTCCAGGGAGATCTGGCTGCTTTTTTGCTATCTGATGTTAGATAATTTTGGTGTTTTTCCTTGGGCAGGTCGGAATCCTCACGAAATCCTCTATTATTGTTCTGTCTGATGGATAAAGAGTAGACTGTCAGTTTTCAGGGAGTGGAGAAAGGGTCGGGGATGAGAGTAGTCTCAGCATTCAGTATATATACATAGTTCTTTAGTTTCTGTTTGATAAATTGTAACTCCATTTTTGACTGTATCTGCTGTCCCTTAGTCTAGAAATCCTGTGTTTTATGCTTCAGAGAGTAAATATTCAGACTCGGATCCCAGTGCAGTACAAATTAGGACTATTTCACAACTTTCTCAACTATCAGCTTAGGATTTAGCATCCCTAGGTCTATTAAATCCATTATCATTCACCCTTTATTTTCTTAGCCTTCAAAATTATTTTGCTATTTTCTCTTGTCTCACTGCCTGTAATTGTGTGTTTATAATGTAAATAAGCAGTATCAGGAAGGAAAATTATTAAATGTATACATGCAAATTGCCATCCTTCCCTGAAACCTGGTTTATTTCTTTATTTTATGTTTTTATATTTAACTTTTTAATCCATTTGGGCTTACAAAATAAAGATCCAGCATTTTTTTTTCTTTTTTGAAACAGCCAGATTTTCAAAAATTTTTTTAAGTGATTAATTCTTTGTCCTTTGGTTTGTGATTGCTGGTGGTTATTAAAGGCTAAGATCTAGTTCAAGACTACTTAGTATACTTCATTCATCAGTTCATTCAATCTTAATACCAGTACCATAGTAGTTTAATGACATGTCTTGGACATATCTTAATATCTTGAATTTTAAGTGTCAAGGGAAAAATTGAGTTGTTTTTATTTGCTATTCAAAAAAATATAGATATTTAGTGTTTAAATGTTACAAGAAAGGACCAATAAAGAAACAAAGGGAAAGACAGAGAAAAGAGTTAAAAACTTTTAAAATAGTTATCACTCCAAAATAGAATTACTATTCAAGTTATATATTATAAAAATATAAATGTATTTTACAAAATTATCAATTTTTAAAAATTTACAGAATATATTCATTCAAAAATAAATAATACGTAATTTTTAACCATCCACTAGATGCTAAATAAGGTCTTTGGGGAGGTGAAGTGAGTGGAATAACGTCAATTTTTTCCCTCACCATGTAAAGTATCAGAAGGCTTTATATGTAATCAATGTCTACTGTTCTCAGTCCTATAATGTGTGTTTTACACCTACTCTTTATACTAACACTGTATGTATGCAATATCATCTCAGTCTTCAAAGATATAGAAATTGTGGCTTAGAGATGTTAAGTAACTTACACAAATTTACATGGCCATGAAATATTGCTACTGAATGTCAAATTGATATTCTTTCAGGTTCTAAGTATAAGAAAAAATTTTGAGAAAAAACATTTGATGATTTTATAGTGTAATACTACCTAATTATCATAATCTGTTTAAGAGTATGAATTCCTTTAGCCTCTGTGGGAAGTAGCATTTAGAATATTGGAGAAAATATTTACCATAATTTATTAAGTAAGATTTAATAGATTATGTTCAAATAAGAGCATTTGAGAATTGAGAACATAAAATATATTTATGCATTACTAAGCCTATTTGAGACATATCTTTCTGGTTCCCAAACTTTTAAGTATTAAGTTAAATATATATTATTCATATATAAATATATTTATATATTTAATTATAATAAATACATATTATAATTAAACTGGGACTCAGCTAATAAGGATCAAATGAAAACTCACATATCTGATAGATAGCCCTAACGTTAACTTTAGAATCAATCAAAAATTACTATGCTTTAATTTAGTTGGTGACACATGATTCGATCTTATAAGCCTGGTAAATAAGAGAACCACTGAATAAATATCAGACATGATTTTTAAAATTGCTTATAGATTTTCCTACCAAATTCAGTTCAGTCTGATATTTATGTGATTAACTATATAAATGTAGCTAGAGTTTGTAGTAGAGTCATGGTCTTACCTTTTAAAAATTTTATCTAGAAACAGTTGAAAAGAAATGTTCAATTTAAAAGAAATCACTATTCCCATCTGATATTTATGTCATTTAGTTGTGTCTAAATTGAATGACAAAAAGAAAACATTATTATTATTAATATTATTATTATTTTTAGTTTACACAGCTTCTGGATTAGCTTAAATGTTTTTGACATCCAAGATACATTATTATATTTCCTTAAGAATTAGGGATGTTCTATAATTTATTAAATAAATTCATTCATTATTACAATCAATATGTATTTATGTTACTCTAAGTAAAACTGAATTCTACAAAATAAATCAGATAAATCCTTCATTGAGGAACCTTACATTTTAACAGAAGACTATATATGTAATTATAATAAATGCTGGAAAGTCCCTTTGTACAGATACAATTGTATGGTTGTTCAGAAAAAAGGAAAAGTTACTTTTAGTTAAAAAAGTCAAAATTTATTTCAGGAGGAGATGGCATTTGGTCTGGGCCTCAAAAGATAGATGGGAGCCATAGACATTAGGAACAATAAAAGGACAGTGGATTATGATATATCACTGTGGATTATGATATATAAACTAACTATGGATTATGATATATCATGATTACTATGAAGCAGAAGTCATGATGGCTGCTCTGCTTGCCTCCCGTTCTTGCTATGAAGAACAAATGAAAGAATGAATCAGAAGAGAAGGCCCTGATAATATGAAGGCACTCAAAAAATATGAAAGCTCATAGTGCATGCTTCACAGAAGTCTGAAAATGCCATCAGTTTGTTTTTATTTGCTTTACATTATAGAAGAAACTTTTGCAGCTATATCATTAACAGATGTATTAGGTTAAAGGTTAAGTTAAATTACAAAAGAAACTCCAAAACACTGTAACTTGTATAATACAAGATATATTGCTCTGTCACATGACACATCAGCTGATGTAGGCTGGTAGAGTATGTCTTCTCCACTGGGTCATTGAGGGAACTAAGTGCCTCCACTCATTGCTATGCAAGCCCGGTAGGACGGTATTTTCATTCATGTAGTCAGAGCAGTGTCGCTGTTATGTCCATGTTCCAGATGATAGCAAAAGCAGAAAAATCAACAACCAGGGAAAGATGACTTCTCATATTCCATTAGCTTGAACTTAAATACATGTCACATTACCTCCAAGAGAGATTGGAACACTATTTTCTTGCTAGACAGCCATATCCCCAGGAAGAAGGGGAAAGTAGATTTAGAGGAAGTAGGGCAAAAACTATCGGTTTGCCACAATAGACTGATTTTTGGTACTTTGTTTTGTTTTTATAATCTCTCAGGATTCATTGAAAATGTACTATTTAGGCACTTTTTGTACTTTTATAATTTAATGACATCTAAATCTCATAAGCTATATATAAAGCCACATGCTATAATTACATGGTACATTTTTAAGAGGCTTCTAGGATTATTTGTACATGTGGTTACTGCAACTCCCAAAATTAAGTTGTGAGGATGAAGCTATTCAGGCACCAAAGTAAAATTTGACTCAAGTTCTGTTTATGTGTTTAACAAGATAAGATCTGTGATACTAGTATTTATTTGACAGTTCTTCAACGACAGTTTTCAGTATGCAAAATGGACATTTCTGCAGATAGTATAAAGATTATAAAAATCCTATTCTAGATTATGAATTGTAGACCACCCAGATAAAGGCATGGATTTGATATGCTTTATGATTATTTAAATCACTTTTGTACAGATGATCTGTGTCAGAATCACAACTTAGAGTCTGTAGATTCTCTACTTAGATTATATCCATTATGTGATAGGGCATTAGAAGAACATCACATGAGATATGCTCAAAAAATCAGAACAGATGAATACTCTGAAAGTTCTATATTATTTTTATGAAATAGACAAATATGCTTATTTATAGGAATCCTTGCTAAATTTTAATATTAACGAAGATTCCTTTTAATGTGCAAGTAAACATTTCTGATAAGTGAGTATATTTTATAAGATTAAGTTCAATTCAGGATATATTTATAGAATGCCTACTCTATGCAAGATGCTATGTGGTTTTAATTTAATGTGTTTACTGCTTTTGTCACATGATGATTTTCCAAGGATAGCTGATAAAGGGAACTGTATGCCCAGTTCTCTTTACTAGGATTACATAAATAAAATAAAATAATAAAATAAAATAAATAAAATAAAATAAAATGTAAATGGAAAATGATTATTCCAATGGCCTTACCTCCCTGAACACCAGAATGAGTTCTATAACTAAAGGGAGCATATAAGATTAACAGGATATGGACAGAGTATGTTTTATTTATGTATCAATCTTTAACTTATGTAAAAACCTCAAAGGCAGAAGGAATCTAAAATTAAGTGAGAAAGGAAAAAGAATATGAGTCTAAGAAAAAAATCTGCATATATTTTTTTTATAAGACACAGAATTAGTTGCATATATTTTACTTATCAGGCACAAATTAGTTGTCAGGTTTCCCTCAATTAATCTTTCAATTTGCTTTAATTACAATCTGAGGAAGGAAACCCTACATCAATGGTGATTGACTGGGAATTGATTGGATGGGTGGTGTGAGAAGGGGATAGAAGAACAGATGAGATGTATGGTAAGAAAGAAGCACACCAAACAACCTTTGCGAGAAATGACTGTATAACTTAGAAATAACTGCAGGAGGAACAGCATATCAAAATAGGATTCTGAAACCATTTAGTGAAAGGACAAAGTCTTACCCTCTTCAATAGATCTAGAGGCATCACTCTATCCACTCAATTCGGGTTATTTTGGTTTTATTTCCTCTATAGTTTTTTAATGTGCAGAAGTGTGTGATGCCTTCATTTTTTCTCAGAAATTCCAAACAAACAAACAAACAAAGATAAAATCACAATGGTTATTAAAGAACTAAGCAGCCACTACTTTTAAAAATCCACTTACCCAGAATGCTCTTTTCATATCAGGTAGAGTGTAATTAGTACAGTTGTTATATTCACATAGTTTTTAATTGTGTTTTCAGTAAAAAGAGCTTGCCATTTGAGATTTGTATAACATTTACATTTGTACTGTTGATATGTCAGTTAGTTCCAATTAATAAAAAATGGATAGCAAACTAAAACAAGAGGGGAAAAATAATGGAATGAGTTTCTGACAGAAGCTTGTGTCGTGAGGTGGGGGGGATGACGTGGAAAGAGAGTGGGTAGAGTACAGGGATAGACTGTGGAGATAAGTGGCGTAATTAATTGGCTCAAAAATAAAATGCAACACATAGAGTATCATAAGAACCACCAAACTACTTTCGAACCATTTGCAGACTATTGTATGGACATTAATTTATTTCCAAGAGATAATTTTTATATATTAGAAGAATTAAAAAGTCAGCAAAGACCCGTTGTTGCTTTATCCATTATTTATAGAGAAGGAAATGAAGGAGGAGAATGGACACAAATTAGAATTGCCTAACCATTCCGAGAGTATACTAAAGTGTTGTGATTTTATATGGCCAGAGAATGCAGATGAAAAATGGGAGTTGGGTTTTTGTCCTCAGTCCTCCGAAATAAAATCATTATATAAGTAATTTCTTCAAGGTACAGTTACTACCATAGAGAAAAGGTAGAACATTGTTTTTATTTAACTTCTGAAGATAGATAATGTTGACTGATGTAAATAGATATAAATGTATAATTTAATTTTCTGAAATCTGTTTAAGTTAAAATATGACCTTAAAATGGAGTTATTTTCCAAAACCTTCTCTATAATCGATATAGGCTGTATCTTTGTGACATTTGAAAAGTTTACATACCATTATTATCCCAGCTGTTGCTTATCTCTGTAGATGTGTCATTGTTCAGTGATCATTTTATCAAGGAAAGGGTAACTGAATTCACTGAGTCTTAAGAGAAGTTGCTAATTTATGCATACTCTTATGCTCTCCTGTTTTTAGCTTTTGATCAAATTTGAGGTCTCTAAGGGTTGTTGGTCAACATCAGTTTTGTGCTCAGACAGCCATTTCTGCTTGTAAGCATCACTTATAATTATTGGATGTTACTGGTTCTGGAGTTGGCTGTAGAAGGCAGAAAAAGACTGAGTCTCTGTCTATGAGGCACAGGGGTGGAGAAAAGGGAGGTTTCAGAACTGAGGTCAAATCATTGTACCTTACTGTTTTAGGCACTTAGAGTCGCTGAATTAGTTATGTTGTTGAGTATTTGTTTCCCGTTCTTTGTTTTTCAGGATCTTTTGAATTGTACTTGAATAATTATTCAAGATTCCTTACCATGAAATTATAGCATTATGCATTTTTAAAATGCAAAAATCTATTAAATACTAATATGCTGTGACTCAGATCTTTGAAAGAAAACGTTCTTTGTTTGCGACTTGGAACCTGCTATTCTATTTTATTATTGCAGAAGTCCCCAGCAGGCATATTCACCAGATTTAATTATTAAGTCATAAACGTATCTTTGAATATTTCCCTTTATACTGAATGCCTAGAAGTAATTTAGAATTGCTTTTTCAATCATCTTATGTGGCAAGCCAGACTTTAACCAAAGTATGTTTTCGAATGATTTTGGAAAGCGAAGATCACCAAATTCATCATTGTATCAGGAGGCTTTGTCACATAAAAGAGATAAATGTGGACACTGTGTACATCTGTAGAGGTCTTAGATAACCAGTATATATCTACTAAAATGGAAGCTTAATAATGGCAGGGTCCTTGTCTGTTTTGCTTATTATTTTAATCCTAGAACACAGCATAGTGATTGGCACTTGTCTTGGGATCAGTAAAATTTATTGAATTAAATACATGTGTGAATGAACCAATTAAGTTTCATTTATACCTCCCAACATCACTGCCACATACACATATTTCTTAGTAATATCAAAGAAGTTAAAGATTTTTTACTTGGCATTATACATATATATGTATGTATACATTCACATATAAGCATATATATTTATATATTTAATTCCAGATTTGTTGTTTAGGTATTGTTGACTGCAGGAGACTGATTTTCAAAGTGATTAATATTTTATATGAAAGTATAACTATTTAAATATCACCCTAAGTCTCAAGATTCTCTAGATCGTGAAAAAAAAATCTGTTATTTTTCTCCTTGCTTTACTGTGAATATGAGAATAAAAGTTATAAGCTTTAACTGTTGGTAGAGAGTGGAAATGGACTGTAGAATAACTAAAAACTTTTGAAAATAAGTTGTGTATAATTTCTACAGGATCTTTAAAGAAACAGCCTGATAAAAGTGAAGCTTTCCAAATGTCATGACATTTACAAGATTATTTGGAAATATTGAATATTTGTTGAATATTAAAAAGTTCTCCACTCTCAATCTTCTTTAAAAGAAAATAATTTAAATTAATAAAGATGCAATTACAGATATGCGTAATATATGCTAACATGCCCCATGAAGAATCTACATGAAAATGAAAAGCACAAGGCATATGAAAAAAACATTTCTACATATAAATATGAATTTCCCCTATTCTTTTTTGACACTGTGGCTTCATCTGTAATGTGCTTGAAGAGTCTCACAAACTGCCAAACTTCTATTATGAGGGTCTGATCCCAGATTCAAAAATTATATTAGAACATATTCTTAAGAGAGTACATTAA
>NW_011888873.1:4556674-4572235 GCF_000151845.1 Pteropus vampyrus | reverse complement strand
TTGCCAATCTGAATTATAAAATAAACTCAAAGCTGGTTTTTGTTATTTAAAGATTGCTGGAAGTCCCAGTTTATGCTATTAACACCATATGTGTTTTTGAACCCAATGTTCTAACTTAGTGTCTATATTTTTTCTCATGATATACTCTAAAAAGAAATTTCTATTCCTTCTAATATAATTTTCTCCAGAAGAGTAGAAGAGTAGAAAATAAACCTACTCATTCACACTTAATCTCCAGTGGTAAGACAAAATAACTGGGTCATTTTATCTACAGCTTCATTATAGTTTGCCTTCAGATACAAGTCCCATGAGTATAGAAATATGCCAACTTAAGATATACTGGCTTGATTGATTTCACTGCACGAATTTCCTAAATGTTCAAAAGAATTTACTGGTCCACCTAGTAACACTGTTCTCTAAGTAGACACACTCTAGGTCTGGTCTTTGTTTTCCAGAGCCACATAGCTTCATGTGAGCATTTACACTCAAATACAATTGAAAAATAATGCCAATTCCCACTATACTATTCTTAAATAGTGAGCAAATTAATATTTGAATTGAAACAGATGAAGCTTCTGTAATGTCACAATGAGTGCTGACATTTTGATCAAACCCCAGTTCATCAATTTGATATATAACAAGGACTCCTGCCATATTGTCAAGAACTAGGAAAAGCTCATCAAAACCTTAGAAGAAACAGTGCAATGTACTTTCTTGCACTGCAGCTGCTATCTTGGCTGCTAAAAGGGAAAAGAATAGAGGCATGTAGCTAGTAATACAGAAGCCCTTTCTGGGGAGAGTCTTGGGTTAAGGCAAAGAACTGGTAGATCACAAGCTCTGAGTGTCTTTAAAAAATGATGTGATTTCCTGTAATAGGAGTGAGGCAGAAGATACACCCAAGTCTTCTAATAGCTGTCATTCTCCAAACGCATATCAAGGTCTTCCTCCAGATGCCTTGGCACTATTGCAACTAATTTCAGAGCAATTACAAAACCTCGTATGGATACCTTATTCTAGATACCATTTTTGAGCTGGCCTCTGCTTAGCTGATCTCAAAATGTCCCTTTGAGAGAATTTCATATAGAAAAACAAGGAAATTTTTATTCAGGAAAATGCTTACTTATACCCCAAATCCTGAAGTTGGGTTCTTTTGAAATTGCAATTTAAGCAGAAAATAATAATAATAATAATAATAACTTTGACTAAAAGCCAAAAATTTATGGCCTGCTCTGAAGCCTATTCCTTCTACCATGCTCTTGATCAAGATATCCATCCCTTAGGAACTGACAAGGGATGTATAACAGAGCGGCCATGGTCAGTGTCACTGGAAGGAGCCTTCAGATCCCAAGACAAAGTTTAACTTCTTCAGGAAAGAAAAGCTGACAACCTGTGGAAATTCACACCATGATGTTTTTCTTCTTTGAAAACAACTGCACTAAATATCCATTAATTTTAACATGTTTTGTCCTCAGTCTATCATGAAGATAACCTAAATATTTTCTGGAAAACAAAGAGATTTCTGAGATAAATTGCATACAATCATCAAACATAAGACCAAGTATATTAATATTACCATTCAGACATCCTTGAGTACAATATTCTCAAGAGGTAATTTGACTTTGTAATATATCCTGGCTTAAAAATAAAAGATGCATTGAAAGTCACAAAAAAATGATACTCAAAGGTAAGGTGTATTATATTTATCAGGCACACAAGATTGGTTTAACCAGCACAATCATCAACTTGTATCTGGGGAGTACTACTGTATGAATTGTACAATAAACATTATACAGTACAGTAAATGAGGCAAAATAGTTGGGAAAATATATGAGTGGAAAGTAGAAAGCAAGTGTTCTAAAATATCTTTGTGAACTTTAACCTAATTATAGGTTACAGTTTTCCAGTCTTATTCTTCTGACGAATTGTCTATATAGTAATGTTTTCATCATATACTATCATTTAGAAACATACTGCACAAATCATATATCTGTAAAATATGTTGTGGTGGTGGTGGTGGTCAGGTTAGTTACTGTTACTCAGGACATGGCTACTATGCTACTTAGGTGGTAAATTTATAGCATATAATGTAACTAGATATCCTAAACATCCTCCCTTAGAAAAACAAAATGAAATATAATGCAAGTGAGAAATGCTGTAACACAAGGTCTATTATGTTGAGCCAATGAGCAGAGCTTTCTTTCTGAAGCATCTGACCATTGCTCCAGTCCTGCCTGTTAAAAACACCCTTATAATTAGTATGTCATTTATTTTGTGCTCATTGTACTTGGCTTATCTTTCCCCATTACACATAACCTTTCTGAAAGCAGAAATTTTATATCTCTACTTTTTTTGGTGCTGATTTTTTTTGAAATATTTAGGTTTGGTCATTTATTTATTATTTCTATGACGTATTACAGTGTTCTAATTGTTCAGTTTATTTTTCCTTTGTTTTCACGATTGGCTTTTTCCTTTATAGGGGTAAACTCATTTGTTTTTGTTCTCCCAGGCATGAATTCTGACTCTTCCCCTTAATTATGGAGGGAGAGGGGTTAATAGCTATTAGTAGATCTATTTCCCTTGTAGAATACAAACTAGCATTTAAAATTTGTTTCCTTCCCTTTATTTATAAATATTTTAATCAATAATGTATCTATTATTTCCCAAGTGAGCCCTAAGGAGTATGCTTGATGGCTTCACACAAGCCATTCCAGAAGAAATGCCTCTCTCAAGCAGCTGACACCAGTGAGCCTAGCTACCTTTTGCGTCTCTCGAGTGCTTGTAGCTTTAGGTTAGCAAGCAACAGCACACTCACTCCATCATTGAACCAATGAAGTTGATGTGTTGTGCGAGTTCTCTCATTCCCTTTTGCTGAACTTGCATTGTATTGCCCATTGCATATTCAGTCAGGAGCTAGCCTGGAACAAAAAGTCAGCCATCAGAGGAAAATGTTGTCTGTCCTCAGAGTTGTAATTTCACTTGATCAGCATCAGTTCTGCATCAATAATTAGACAGGAGTCCAATAATTATGTCGGCAATGAAACAACATAGTCAAAACTTTAGTTATTTCCTTGAAGTGACTGTCCAAGGGCTGAAACTGGTGCTGGGGATTGATGCTCCCCGCCTTAGAACGTCACAGATGATTGAAAACTGGTGCCATTCGTATTGTTTGAAATATTCCTTTCCAGTTGTTCCTTCACATACTAACGAACTATACTTGCTTTCATATATGACATACGCTTTTAAAAATCTAATTAAAACTTTCTTTTTGGTCCTTAGGTAGAAAGATGGCTCTGCTGAGATGAGCTCTTAATTAATGCACTGAGAGCTTACCAGTCCCACCTCTCAACAGGAATGATTGACGTCCAAGGATACATAAATTACACTAATTGAGCTCTGCCTTTATATAGGCTTTCCACAGCCAACTCATCAGAGAAGCTAGGTGAGTAGACCAGCATAAAGAGTTATTTCAGTATGTTCTATGCTATCCCAAAGGGAAGAAGAGAAACTTTCCAGACTGTTGCACATTTATTATCACAGAAGGCATTTTTCTTTGGTTTTAAGATGTAGGTTTTGTGCTATAGTATTTTTTAATTATAAAAATTAGCATTTTAAACATAGCCATTTTATTTTAAGTAACCACATTCTCTTACAATTTTTAAGCAGCAAATATTGCAAGCCAGTTACAGTATTTAAAAGTCACTTGGCATCATTTGTCGGTATTAAATTGTGTTGCATAGCAATGAGTGCATATGCTATGGAGGGATTGTTTGACATCAAATCTAATCATAGTCCTTGAGTTTAGTTTTTAGAAGGTTACCTAAATGTAAATATAGCTAATCTCCAGTCTCACCAAAGACCATACCAAAATATTTATTTTATGTTTATTTCATTCTAAAAGAAATTTATAGGTATTCTGAGGCCCTGACTTTCATGAAATCTGATAAATCATTTGGTATAATCTAGGTGGCTATTAGTCTAAAATAAAAGTCAGGAACAGGGCTATTTGCTACAAGTGAAGACAACTATAACATTAAATTTTCTCATTTAAAGTTTTTATTTGCAGATTTTTTTAAATGCCTTAACAATTATGAAAAAAACAGTTTCAATTATTTGCAAGGAAAATATTAATAATATGAGAAGTTCAGGATATTAAATTATTAACTTAAAATATAAAATGAAAATATATGCATTATTCAGACAAAATATAACTAGGGCTTGAGTTTTACTATGTAAATTTTTTTAAAGTAAGAGTAAAAGAATGAAGACCACAAAGAAAACTAGATTAAGAAATTATTCATCATAAAGGTGATACATCGAAATGAATAGAAATGGAAAGCAAATAGTGAGAACTAAAGGAAAAAATGCCAAACAATATAAACACTACAATACGTTTTAAAAATAATAAAGTACCAGACGTAAACATTCCAAAACATTGGTACTGGCAAAAGAGGAGAAAAAGGTGATAGAAGTAAACAGGGCTAGATTCACAAAATATTTGGGGAAACTACCGCGTCTTAGTAACAAAAATTGAAAGGAATTTTTTTAAGACTTCAGATTCCTGAAACATTCAGGAGAACATGTGGCTCCCATACTTTCCACTCCAGTGAAATTTGCTGTGCCTACTGTTTCAAATTGTAAAAAATATAGAGCCCCACTTTAAAGAAAATCATGAGATGGCTACATTTCTATCAAAATAGCTTTATTATTACCCGTGAGAAAACTCGAAGTGGAAAAAACATTGAGAGATCAGAAAATCCTGAGCTGATAATCTCATACAAAATATAAAAGGCTTTAGCATCAAGACTATCTCGCTATGACTGAAACAAATGAAAAAGAAACAGCTTTTTACTATGAGAACTTTTTGATTATTTGGTGGCGAACAGAGCCCAAATACAATGTATCAAAGCCACTGAAATATAAGTAATATAACATTTTCTGTTTAAAAAATTACTTAGGAATAATAAGTTTTTATTTTGATTTCCTGTACATATGTGTTCAAGCCATATTCCAAAATAAAAATAAGTTTTTATTTTGATTTCCTGCACATATGTGTTCAAGCCATATTCCTTTATCATATACTATGTGCTAAGCCAGGTGTGGTACTTGAAGTGGTTTTCTATGAAATTACGCTTGAAATGACTTAAGTATATTTATATCTCTTGAAAATTTATTTAATAATCATGAAAAGGCAAGTATCACTGTGTGCTTCATTAGCCTCATATCTATAGAAATATTTATTAGTAGAAAAAAGCAACCATATGTTCATAAATTGGAAGATAATTCTACTTGAATTCACATATTGTTAATACATTTAACAGAAAACTCAACTTTACTTTAGCAATACAACTATATTATAGACACCTTTGGATTTAAATTGGTACAATGAACCCACATTAGTGTCAACTTTGTCTTTATATATGTTAGGTAATGAACATGCTCATTCTTGACAGAAAACCGTTAAGTCATTACAAAATGGAGCATGGTCAGCACTACGATGAGCCAGGGCCACCCGGCCTCGAATGGAGCTATTAATATTACAGCCTTTCACTCAAGCTAATAAAATTGACTCTTATTCTGTTTCTGAGCCTGGATTTGCAGATCTAAGTTTTCAATTGCTACATTGCATCACAATCATTCTATTATTAGTTGATACATGAATGAACATAGCAAGAGACATGCTAGTCACCCTCTACTATTGTACTACATACAGTGCAATAAAACCTCAGTAAACTCTTCTCTGGTCTTTGAAATAGAACACATATACTAATTGTTTTGGTCATTTGATAAGCTTCTCATACTATTTTTTTTTTCCATTTAGAATTCATATAGTTCTTACACGAGGGACTATTCCATTAGCTAGACAATTTATTATTCCACCAGTGTTTGATCTCTGGGTTAGTTGCTTGCTTGTAACTTTGATAACAGTTTTTTGAAAATTGAGGACTTATTTAAATAAACTTTGCTACCTTTAAAAAAAAAAATGAGGATATAGAAAAAACAAATGTCCTATAATACCCTGTAATATCAATGCCAATTTAATTTTTGTTATAACTTTAAATAACAAAAATCTATCATGTACATGGTTAAGAATTAATGGACATTTACAAAAATTTGCCCTCAAATAATTACATTATAATTTATTAATATTTCATCCATAAAAATGCATATCTCTAAATATCTATGTACCATTTATGCCTTCACTCAGGAAATACTTATTTAGGATTTTTCATGAACCAAACATTGTTTTTGGTGCCAAGGTTGTAACAGTTAGCAAAATGGATTTTTAAGAGTTCTGGCCCTCATAGGGTTATATTCTTGTGGGGAGAAACAAAGTATAAACAGAATAAAAAAGAATATATGTGTGTGTTATAGTGATAAGTACTGTGGAGAAAAATAAAACAGGGAAGGATGATTGGAAATGCTTTCATAAATAAGGATGGTCTTATTGAGAAAGTAATATTTGAGCAAAGACTTGGAGGTAAGAGAAGGAACCCTACAGATACCTGGGAAAGAATTCCAGGCAAGAGGAATAGCACATGCACTCATTCTGAGAAAAGACCTGCCTGGTGGGAGAAAGTTGCTCAAAAAGGCTAAAAGATCTGAAATGGGAGGAGTGAAAGATCATAGGAGAATCATAGAGACAGAGGTTACTATCAGATTTTAGGTCTTGATCTATGTAATATAGGAAGCTTTTAAAAGATTTTTTTTCCCGAATGTGAAATATTGGATTTTGAGAAGAAAGATGACATGATTGATATGTTTTACAAGGACGTTCCTAGTCGCTCTGTTCAGAATAGACAAAAGAAAAAAGGCAGGAGCTGGGACACTAGTTAGGAGACTCTTGTAATAATCTAGGCAAAAGGTGATGGTGGCTTGGACCAGGATGGTAGAGTAGGCAGTGGTGATATGTGGGTTTACATTCCAAATATATTCAGAAGGTAGTACTGACAGAATCTGCACTGGATTAAGTACGAGATGAGACATCAAGAGCCAAAGGTGGCTCCAAAGTGTTGTCTGAGCAACTAGAAGGATGGAGTTATAATTTACTAAATTGGGCAAGACTAGTAGAAAAAAAGTAGAAGAATCTATAGTTTGGGTCTTGATTAGAGACAGGAAATTTAAGAATTCTCAGCATATAGATAGTATTTAAAGTCACCTGACTGGGTTAAATCACTAATGGGTAGAGAGAAGAAGGATCAAGGGTTTAGGTATGGGCACCCTAATCTTTAGAATTCAGGATTCTGATGAATAGCCAAGAAGAGGGAGGGAACCAGAAAAAGGTGGCTTTCTGGAAGCCAGATGAAAGCCATTTTTAAAATTCTGTCTTTATATCAAAGAATGTGAAAAGTGGGTTGGATTAGCAAAGTTAAGTCATTGGTGGTATGGTGCGAGAAAGGATCTAATTGATGTTGTCTCAACAGAAGAAGAGAGAAATCAGGGTAATCTGTACAGACCACTCTTCGAAAGAATTTTGCTATAAATAAGAACAAAAAAATTAGATGACAGCTACAGGTAGAAGAGGAGAGTTTTGTGTTTTTAAAGATAAAAACAATAACAGCATGTTTTATATTTGTTAACTATGATTCAATCAATAGGAGGAACTTTATAATGCAAGATAGAGAGAACTGCTAACATTCTCTGTGGGTGGGTGAGAAGGTTTCAGGCTTTATTCAAAAGTAGAAGGATGATCCTTAGGAGAGAATTTGACATAAATAAGCATAAATGAAGAAAGTTGTGTAGGTGAGGTGAGAGGTTGTGGAAGATCTCTTATAGCTTCTCCATTTCATTTTTTAATTTATTTTTTATTAAGTTTATGGGGTGACATCGGTTAATAAAATTATATAGTTTTCGAGTATACAATTCTATAGTATATCATCTGTATACTGCTCTGCGCGTTTCCCACTAAAGTTACATTTCTTTTCATCACCGTATATTTGACTCCTTTTATCCATTTCATTTTAATGTGAAGGAAGCAAGGTCATTAGTGAGACTGAGGATTGAGGAGGAGAATGGAAGATAAAGTGTATGAAATAGAAATGGAGAGGGAGTGTGAGTAGATTGGAGAAATAGTATGATAACTTTGTAAGTACAAATTACCATGGAGATTAGTGGTCATGGATTTAGGGTAAGGCTAGTCTGTATGGTTGTGTGGTTCTGTTCAGCATATATGGCTGTGCAACTGCAGATAAGGAGTAGCAGGAGAGTGGGTTCCACAGTGGTTGGAGTTTCACCAGGTGAATATTAAGAAACTCAAGTGGGACAAATGGGTTGACAACATATAGAAGGGGGTGATTATAGTATAGGATCATGGAATTTAAACTAGATAAGCAAGTGAAGGAGTAAGAGGCAGAGGGATGGTGTTAGGATCAAAAGATTGCAAGCATAGTTGCAGAATGAGTTTGAGTTCTCTAGGAAATGCGCTAGAATTAAGAGGAGGTAGATGCTAAAGTACGGGATAGTTAAAATTCCGATAATGGAGAGATTTCAATTATTGACAATGAAAAAGAAAAGTCACTCACATTGTGACCATGCGAGTGGTTAAAAAGGTTAAAAAGAATACAAGAACTTTGGAGCTCAGAACTGAGAGGCTAGGATATTGGAAGGACCAAAATGGATATTCAAATCACCCAGAATTTTGACAGGAGTACTGTTGGAAAGAATGAGAATAAACCAGGATAGAAAATCTCCAAGGAATGCGGGAGAGACCTAGGGGTAGATTTATAAGGAGTAGCTATAAAGGGTTATATAACCTAGGAATGTGTGATTCAAAGCGGGTAAATGAGGAGGGCACGTGGACAGTAGTCTGGAAGCATTAATAAGGAAAGATAGGACTTTTTTCTTTCTCTCTGTATGTAGAGCTATTTATCTACTTTATACACCTATGTCTCTACTTACTTAAGGTACCACTAAGTAAGGGCAGGAATGGAACTGGGTTGCCTCCTAGCCAAGGGAGAGAGCCGTCAGGAGAACTAGTCACAGGTTCGTGGGTATGTGCTGTGCCATTCCACATCTGAACAGTTATGGGGCGCTATTACTGTCTAGTCCCTGTGCTGCCAGAGTAGAGGAAAACTACATTTAAGAAGAGATGCATAGTGGGGGACTGCCAGGTGAAGCAGGGGTCAAGACTGTCCCCACTCAAAGCCCAAGAGGTTTAGATGACGGATCCCACATAAGCCTTTCTCTACATCAACCTGTTTGCCTCCCTCTTTACCAACAGTCATACCTATCTCCTTTGACCTACTTCTCTTATAATTAGCAATTATTTTTTTTACCTATACAAAAGAGATATGTATACCCATGGTTTCACACATTGCATTTTCTCCTTAATTTTGATGTATTTTGGCACAGTGATATTTGCCTCATTCTTTTAAACAGCTGCTTCCTCATGGATATGCCAAAATTCATGTAGTTAGTAATTTTTTTTCCGTTGATATACTCTTTAGTTGTTTCCAACTTTTCACTATTACAAACTGCTGCAATATATCTCTATATAGATATATTTGAGAAATGTTGCTGGTGTATTCGTTAAGTACATTAACATCAGTGGATCAAAGAACACGTGCATTTAAATTTGTGTATACACGTGCACGCTCATTCACACACACATATACTGATATATACTGTCGTGCACCCACAATGGACCTCATATTTGATGGTGATCCCATATGATTATAAGGGAGCCGAAAAATTCCTGTCACCTAGTGATATCTTAGCTCCAGTAATGTCTTAGTGCAATGCATTATTCACGTGTTTGTGGTGATGCTGACGTAAGCTAACCTATGCTTCCAGTTGTATAAAATTATAGCACACATAATTACAGTAATATTCTATATCATCTAGGTTTGTATAAGTACACCCTATGTTGTTCACATGCAGTTATAAAATAATACAGAGAGACTCCATGCACCTTTTACAGAACTTACCCCAGTGGGAACATATTGCAAATTTTTGTAGTTAATATCACAACCAGGATATTGACTTAGATACAGCTTTCCTAATTTTCCACCATTTTTCTATTGTAGTAATTCTTTTTCTTGTGATTGGTTTGAACTTTTTTTTAATTAAGAAAATTATTTTTTCATACATATTAAATCCATTTTCTCTGAGATTTTCATTTGCCTTTTGATTTTATTTATAGCATTCTTGGCTAATTTTTTCAATCTTTATGTCTTCTGGGTTTCCCATCTGCTTGGAAAAGTCTTTCCACTTCATATATAAATTTACCTTCAGGAACCTATATGGTTCTATTTTTCACATTTAAATTTCCATCTATTTGGATTCATTTTGCTGTAAAGAATTAGGTAAGTGTCCAAATTTTCTTTCTTTAAATAGTTACCCAATTTCTTCTATTCCCTTTATTTCAAACATTACTGATGTCACTATTCAAATTTCTATATAAATTTATGTTTATTTCCAGATTTGCATTGATCTCCCTCATCACATCTTCTCAGTAATAAATATTTTAATTATTGTGGCATTGTCATATTTTACTATATGATAGGACTAGGTGCTGCTCAATGCATTCTTCTCTTCATCCCAGTGAGTCTTCTAGCAACATATTTTTAACCTAAAAATTTTAGAATTATTTTGTCTAGTTAAAACAATACTGTTGATTTTATTATTTGAATTAAATTATTGTTAAATTTATAGGTAGATTTGAGGAAAATCAATGCCTTTGTATGATATAATGTTCTCCAAATACATGGTAGGTTTTATCATTTACTTATTCTCTTCTGAGTTCTTCACTAGAGTTTTAAGGTTTTCTTATATAGGCCCTACACACTTATTTATTTATTTTATAAGTACATGCATGTATGCATTATCCTGAATGCTCACTTAATAATAGAATAACAGAGAAAAGAACATTACAGTGAGAGGCTTTCAAACTCATACATTCATTTACCTTATAAATATTGGACTGTTATTTCAATATTTAAATTACTAATTCCTAACATCTGATATTTTGCCCATGTTTTTGCAAGTGACAATTTGTACAATAGCCAGAAGCAATAATAAAGAAATTGATTTTTTTTTTTTTTATTTTTGGAGGTAGGTGTACCCAAAATGAGCATCCTGTGTACATAAAAAGAGTAAGTTGTAAAAGTAAAATATGCTAGGTTGGATAATCATCTATAATGTTAACAGTCCAATTGCTTGTCATGCGGTGGAAGGTTGTGCTTTAATTAAGCAATAAGACATGACAGGGTGTGAATTATGGAGTAATAATTCTTGTCTAATGTATTGTTAGACAAGAGGCCGAGGGCCAGGCGTCACTGCATACACCGTACATAAATTATTATACTGTAATTTAAATCTAGAACATTATAGAATAATTCTAATACACTTTCAAATAATTTTGCAAAACAAGAAATACAGGTGGAATATATTTCTTAAGTTCTACGTTATAGAATACCATAATGCTGTAAAATCAAAAGGCTAAAAGAAAGCATTTATTTGCGGGGGAAAATATAGCAAGAAAATATAGTAAAGTTGGCCTCATAATTGATACCTCTCTGAACAATATTTTTACAGAGGAGATTCCTAGGATGATTATACATCAACTTGACTTTTCCCTCTATGATTAGAAAAAAATAGTGGAGCTAAGTTCTGAGAAATTTTAAGAGAGGCTCTTTTGGGCTTTTAAAAAATTCTTTACAAAGCAGTGCTAACTAACAGAATTCTAACATAAATCTTCCAGGAAAAAAAATGCATCTCCCTGAAAATACTTGGCAAGGGGTGGAGCAATTTTACAGAATTTTGGGTCCTTTTAAAATCAGCATGATTTGTAATCCTGACGCTTTCCCTGTAACATACCATTTTGAAAGTCCTCTTTTGTAAAGACATTAAAACAGATCTCTTATCACAAGAAAACACATTGTTTGAAATGCTACTTTAAAAAAAAAAACTCCTTTCTGGCTATTCAAAAGAAAAATGTTTGAGCGTGAGTATGTGATTGTAATAAAGAAAAGTCTACTTGCTTTTCATCTGTGGAACACATTGGCTAGCAGTGTTTCAAAAGACTACTTCTTTTTAAAGTTGTTATATTTTTGTGCTTTTATTGCCGATATCGCATACCTTTAAGATGATTGATGTGTTAACAAGTTTGGCTTCTTTTGTGAATATTGCAAGATAAAAGTTATATATTACAACCTCAGACAATTAATTTTGTCTCAGATTCTCCTTTAAATTAACGTATTTTTATCGTCAAATTTGACCTCTTTCTATAAATGTGATAACCAGAGATAGCTTAATATACAGATCAAATACAAAGTGTTTTTAAAAGAGCTCCAGAAACACTCACCTGCCCAAAATATATCCCATAATGTCTTATCACAGCACTGCTTATTATTTACTCCTCTGGACTGATGTTTTTGCCTTGAGTTATCTCTTATAAAATAAAATCTTTCCCAAGTTATATAAGAGAATCCAGTTAGTAATCCCACAGTTTATCTATTTGCTAAATGAATAGATTTGGTTTATTTGCTTTATTTTATGAAAGAAGGCAAAGAGGAAAAAAGACTTAAGAAAGGAATGTCTTAATGGACATTAGAAATTTTCCATCCATGAAAGCTGGACAGGGTATTACTGTGACAGGTTTTTAGCTACTGAAAAGTGGCTTGAAAGCACACTTCTCTTTTTCATGATCAGGTAGTAAAGAACCCTAAGAAAAGGGAGTAGAATTATGAGTTCAGGCAAGGATGGGCCATGTGTTTCTTTTTGGCTTTTATTGGTGTTAAATGTTGGGAAAGGTAGGGAAAGCTAAAGAAAAGTTTATCTTCAGTACTCACCAGTCTTACCTACTCTGTCACTTATCATAGGTCTATAGGTCTTCACAACAATTAAATAAAACCATTTTTAGTACTTTTTTCTTGTTTCTGTTTTATTGGATTAGGCAGGATTCTTTTCTACTCAGTGGCTCAGATTTATTTATTTATTTTTGGAGTTACACTTTAATAGTATATTTTACTCCAAAATTCTAAGTATGGGAGACCTCGACTTTCTTTCAGTCCTTATCCAATGTTTATTGGGTCAATTCTGGGCAACCCACTATGACAGATGGTTTTTAAAAAGTGAACAGCCACCAATAGAATTGTCTTTAGAAGACCATTATGTAAAATTATCCTGTTAGCTTGCAACAAGGGTCAATATGTGACAAGGGCAAATGAAGAACACCTATACATTTTTAGAAAAGTGTAATCAATTTCTTTGTTTTAATTTTTATACTGCACATCCTTGATTTACGATGTTCTATTTCTACGGAGACATAACTATTTAAAAATATTTTAGAATATAATAACTTGTGAAAATAATCATTTCAGCTGTTGGTTGGTACTTCAGTCTACAAGCTTGTTCAAACAGGCAACACATTCAAGTTTCAGCTGGTCATACCACTCAGTACAATGATCAAAATTGCTTTTATAGGTTTATTTTAATTAGGATAAATTATTAGTATCTATTTTGTGATACTAGCTTGATGCGAGGGATTTGACATCATTATCGTATTAATATTTACAATAACATTGTAGGATTGTAGGTAAATTAGGGAAGAACCATAGAGATCCTCAATAAGTAAGCAATGGGTCCAGTTTTTAACTGAAGACCATGTTTTGAAAGGCAGAATTATTTCCAGTGAATGATATTGTCTCTTGCTGATATTAGACTATTTAAAATTTTAATTTAGCCATTTCTAAAAATGAAAAAAAAAAAAAATCAATTGCCTTTTTCCCAGTCTGTAACCCAGGATTATTAAACTTCTTCCACTGCCCTAGGAACTTTCTGCTCACATGTTGTTATCTACTTTCTTTGTGCTCCAGAAACCCATTACACATTTTCAGAAGCCCAACAGCATAAGCAAGCCCTGGAGTAACAGGCATGAGCACCAGCCCCATGAGATCAAAAACAAACAGTCAAGTCTATAGGAAGGACCCTGTGATCATAGCCACAGAGCAGAAGCCATCCCATTCCTCCATCCAAAGTTCAGTTTTAGTTCCGTTTTACTCCATGTAAATAAATTATGCGTCGAGTGGAGTTGAGGGTTTTGACTGAATATTTCTGTCATGATCTTTTTGGAGAAAAAAAATACTGACCTACAAATCAAGGACAGATAGAAGACACAGAGCTGATAATAAAACTTTGTACTTGTGCCTCAGCACCTCTTTAGGCATACCTACGTGAGTTTTATAACTCATCGATTTGATTTCTATCTCATTTCCTAACATCACTTTTCTGCATTTTGTTTGCTTTCTTCACCAGAGTTGTTGTTTTCCAAGGTCTTTGACTTAAAAGCAGCAGCCCAGACACAGATTTCTAATCTTTCTCTTGTATAGAAGGTTTTTTTGATATTCCCAACCTCACGCTTTACCTACTATGATTTACTCCACCATAATTGCTCAGCAAAAAGACACTAGTCCGTATTTTTGGCAAGGTCACTCGTCATATAAGTCATTGAGATTTCTCGTTGCTACATTTGTATTTAAACTGGAACATAGGTATCGATCTAGACCAAAATAGAGAAGGTAATGTTCATTACCTCACACTATAGTGGTATCATTTTCTTTTTTGGAGAATTAACAATATACCCCAGTGTTATTTTATCAATCTCCTGCGGTATAAACAGTACAGAGCAGAGAGTAAAATTATAAAAAAGTCAACACTTGTTAGAAATTTCTTTTTTGCTTCCAAAATAGAAAAAAAATCTCATCTTTTAAAATCATAGCATAGATTGTAACAAAGAAAAAAAGAGTACTGAAAAAAATAAGAAACTAAAAATAGCTCAGTGGCAATTTAATAACTGACAAGACTTATTCCATCTGCTGGAAAGAGTTTAAAACCTTTACCTGCTGCCACTCACATGATAGAGATTTAGAGTTCATAGCTGAAAGCTAACATCTGATGCGGAAGTATGTGAACATGATTCATCTGCAAATGCATTTCTTTGCTTAATAAGTGTTACACTGTTTGTTTAAAGGAAATAAGAATCCCCAAGTTTTGAAGTGTAAAAAAATAAGACACAAACGACAGGAAAGAACTAAAATACTTGTGTACAAATAGCATTAGGACACCTGAAGTTAATCAGATCTACACCTGCTACTCAGCGAACTATAGGTCAGGTATTCTTCACACAGAAATACTTTGAAAGTGAGAAGGTTGGTTGGAGTCCTGTATAATCAGCCACTGTCAAAGCATAAAAGAGAAAAATATCTCCCTTATGAAAGCAAGAGCAGAGGCAACCTATGCCACCGAATCCTTATCTCTTGGATTCCCCTCCCAGCTCTCCATAATTCTAAACAGGCAGGCAGCAGGCTGTACAGATGGAGACGCAACAGCCAGAGTCCGCGTGGAGCATTATAGATCTGGCTAGTTGTCTAGTTAACAGTCAGCTATTTTTGGATAATACCCATAGTTGTTTTACAAAAATGAAAAAAAAAAAAGGATTTATTCTGAGTTCAGTATATAAAAATATTTGTATTTGTACAGGTTGGTGCTTAGGCTTAAGCCATTTTTCTCACATTTAGATTGATTGTTGATTACTCAGACTGACTTCTTTTGCAATCAATAACA
>NW_011888873.1:4549577-4556624 GCF_000151845.1 Pteropus vampyrus | reverse complement strand
AAAGAACTAAAATACTTGTGTACAAATAGCATTAGGACACCTGAAGTTAATCAGATCTACACCTGGTACTCAGCGAACTATAGGTCAGGTATTCTTCACACAGAAATACTTTGAAAGTGAGAAGGTTGGTTGGAGTCCTGTATAATCAGCCACTGTCAAAGCATAAAAGAGAAAAATATCTCCCTTATGAAAGCAAGAGCGGAGGCAACCTATGCCACCGAATCCTTATCTCTTGGATTCCCCTCCCAGCTCTCCATAATTCTAAACAGGCAGGCAGCAGGCTGTACAGATGGAGACGCAACAGCCAGAGTCCGCGTGGAGCATTATAGATCTGGCTAGTTGTCTAGTTAACAGTCAGCTATTTTTGGATAATACCCATAGTTGTTTTACAAAAATGAAAAAAAAAAAAGGATTTATTCTGAGTTCAGTATATAAAAATATTTGTACAGGTTGGTGCTTAGGCTTAAGCCATTTTTCTCACATTTAGATTGATTGTTGATTACTCAGACTGACTTCTTTTGCAATCAATAACAGACTCTGTTGATATGATACTGTGGGTCATATTAGGGGCATTTTACACAATTTTAGGTCCCAATTCAGGTGCTGATTATTATAGTCATATAGCTTTGTTTGTTTTTTACTTTGATCAAGCAGATGACAGGAAGGCTTAGACTTACTTGCATGGCATACCAACACACAGTACTAGGTACAAAGGATGTGCTTTGTTAGGTATGTGTTCATCAAAATGATGGACTGCGATTCCTTCCTCAGCCAACAGGCAACCCTGGGAAAAGCTCTTCAGTTAATGGAATTTGGGAGTTTAATGAGGCTTGATTCATTTATAAGACCATGTGAGGAAAAGAAACAACTGTATAAAATTGATAAGTACATTCCCAATAAAACACTCTTTATAGATATAGTTATGTTGGCAGATATTTAAGCTATCTTTTAAGCTATATGTCAGTTTACTAATCACAAAACTTCAGTCTAGTATCCAGACCAAAAATTACAATAGCATATTTGACAAAAAGAAGTTATATATGGTAATTTTAACAAAATAGAAAAAACAACAATTTATCATTTATTGAATGCCTACTACTTGCCAGTACTGTGTTCTATATTCCCAGTGATGTGTGTGTGTGTGTGTGTGTGTGTGTGTAAGTGTAAGTGTAAATCATACAATCTTGTTCTCAAGAGTACAATAGGGAGACAACCAATGTAAAACAACCTATTTTTGTTAAGAAAAGTACAAATAACGTGCTTTAGAAGTTCAGTAGAGTGTTAACATATTTGGGTGGAGAAATGAGAAATGTTTCAATGATAAGAAAGATTGTGAAATCTGCCTTCCAAAGATTAATAACATTTCAAACGATAAGAGAAGAAAGTGGTATTAACAAAGGCATAAGTACAGGAATTTATCAAACATGTTAAATAAAAAATTACTAAGCCAATCTGGATGGAACATGAGGGTTAGAATTGGGAGGTGGTTAGAGTAAAGTTGGAGAGGTAGGCTGGACTATACTCTGGTGCTCATGAGCGGGCAAGCAAACGTGACTATAATCATGAGTTTTGTTTCAGAATTAAACAATTTTAAGGAGTTTCTAATTGTCCCATAACATCTATATCTGACATGTCTATTACATTTTTAGCCAAGACCCTTAATCAACCTAACTCGTAACCTCCAAAAAATTAAAATGTTATTGCATGGGCTGAGGGTTCATCTGCCCTTGATTTTTGTTACCTTTCCAAAGGCAATATCAAAGCCATGTGTTTTGTTAGATTTTAGGAAGTCAGCTCTCACATGCAAACCAGGGTGTCCTTCAGCTGCCAGCAAGCACTTTCTGGTTCTCCCGCCTCAAACTTCAAGTTCAGTTCAGTGACTTGGGCATTTCTATTACTGACATGCCAGAAAATTGGGGCAATGCTGTCAGTGGCGTTCCACTTATCCCAGACACAGGTTTCATTTATTGCTTTTTATTCTGATGCTAATGAAAAAGAAAAGTGTAAAATATTCCTAGTCTTATACCTAGTTCACAGTTTAGATATCTGCAGTGTATCAGTTCATTAAATTTTTTATTGTGACCATTTAAAACTCTGGAAAGTATTTAGTGAACATTTTTTATAGTCTTACTTTTTTCACTCAATAAAATGAAAGTGAAAGAATTACTTTCCCAGTATAACATGATTCTAAGAAAAGAACTCAAGATCGTTCTAGTCAAAAATCATATCTTTGAATCCTGAGAAGTCTGAATTGGCCAATTAAAACATTTGAGTACATATACTGTGCTAGATGGCTTGAGTCTAAATGAAAGTCGAATTGGCCAATCAGAATCAGATGAATTGTTTACAATCATTATTTTAAAAGAGTGTATTTGGCAAAAATTGAACAACTTTGACCCAAATATATATTTCAAAAGAATTACTACCACATATGTGGCCAAGTAATATTAGTGCCTAAAATTCTGGAGCTTTATCTTTAGTGAAATTGTTCCTATTCTATGAGAATTATCATGAGGATAGACTAATCTATATGACAGTATATGGTCAAAGTTTGCTGCATCTTGATGGGTCCAATACCAGTAGGTAGTATTGAGAAGACAGCCTGGTTTTCTCTCCTGGTGGAGGAATATTGTCCAGTTTCGGCCTCTTATTACACTGAGCGAAAATCAGACTATAATCTCTGGTGTCTGTCACCTCATCAGCTGCAATTGAGAGAACTTTCTTGGGAAATATGTGATGACACACCAAATATCCAAACACTTTTCACGAGTGCCTCTGTGACAGGGGAGTTGGCTCCTGACTAAAGTGCAGGACCCTCCTTTTTTTCACAGATCAGAAAAAGCAAGTAAATAGATGTAAAACAGTCCCAAACGAAGGGTGGCTGGGGGAAGAGTTGCTAATGTCTTTTCCCATATGCTTTCTCTAATCAAGAAATAATCAGTTTCTTCTGCTTCATTCTAGTGAAATAAAAGTGACACTACCCTTCTTGCATAAGTAGGTTAAGGAGAAGAGCAGCTACAACTTGAAGAGGGAATGGCAGTGCAGTTGCAGTTTGGTTTGGTTCATAATTTACATATTCCGGTATTATTTCTTTAGTAAACAAATACATTTATCTGATTTAAAAAAAAAATGAAACAATGTAGCTTATCACTCTTTGGGGGAAAAAAATAAACGGCTATGAAATGAGTGCTGTTGGAAGGGTCAAATTGCATGCTGTCTGCGTCAAGGTGGCCTGTGCAGGCAACAGGAGTAATAGGAATGATTAAACCCTGTCAGACGGGGTTAGGTTTAGAGCCTTCTTGTCTCATGACAGGCTGTGACAGTCAAGTGGCACTGAAGCAGAACAAACTACGGTGGCAGTTTGCTGTGAGCAGTGCAACTGTCAAAATTGCTGTACAAAAGCAAATGTTGTGGATAACAACCAGTAAAGTTTGTAGCCTGACTACTCAAATGCTGATGCCCGAGATGTCTTCACAGGAAACTCCAGGTTATTGTCCCCATCTGGGGCATTCTGCTGTTATGAGCAGGACAGTCAACCTTTCCTGTGCTCTGCACATTGTCAGTTTTCCGTATTATAACAAAGCCTACTTTTGCAAAAGCACTAACCAGTCTTCACATAACCTACACAGAGGGCTAATCCTCATGTGCTAACATGTAATCCACGTGTAATTTAGCATGCTTCGTGTTTGGAGCAATCATATGCATTCCACAAAGAGAAAGCCTATCTGTGTGCAAAACTTAGCTCCAATTATGTTGCTGTAAGAAGAGGTTACTGCACAGATGTAAACCTGCCATCACAAATAGGGTGAAATACTTCACACCCAAAGCTAAAACAGTGAACTTAGCATTGTCACCAGTTTCTTGAAAAGTTGAAAAAAAAATTACTTTACACCCATGTGGTTTCACAGGTTTTTATTAGAAGCCACAATAGACACTTTTCGCCAGCAGTAAATGAGAAACCTTTCAACATTGTAATAACACAGGGAGAGTTTCTCAGCCTCTGTCATCCTACGGGAATTCTCCCATTGCGTTTCCATAGGTTGAAGAAAATGAGAAGGTTGCCCACAGTCTCTCTATCATGCACGGGCTCAATTTTAGCATTGCACTCTGTCATATTTTTCATGTTTGGGGGAGTCCAGTAGGAAAGGTGTAATTCAAGTCTGCAATCTTCAGGGTACTGTGTCTTATCTCTGATGAGGTCAGATTGTCTTGGTGTAATATAAACTAGAAATTCTCATATCCCAAAATCAATTTTTCTCTCTAAGAAACATGATCTGAAAGACTTCACGTGTATGTTCCTATAGGCTTTAACAAGCTCTAAGCATAGTAATGGTGGTTAGAGTAAGCAAAAGGGTTGTCACATCTAGATAGTAAAAGTAATGACTACATTTACAAATTTCTCTGGAATTAAAAAAAAATCATCTATACATAATTATTTGCCTAAGAGAATTTATAAGACCTATAGTTTAAAAGTTTTATCTTCCTTACCTGCCACTGAAGAGGCAAACAAAATCATTCCACTTTTACTGTTAGAAAGGAGAATATATATTTTTTTAAGGGCAGTAAATTAGCTTGTGCCAGAAGCATCTATTTCCTTGCCTTCATCACTGCCAACTCTCTCTGTTTTCTTTGATTTATGATTTGCAAGCCACTATTATTATTTATGTGTTCTACAATTACGACCAGTGACACCTCCCCTTCTGCAGCCCTAAGCCACAAATATGAAAGGAATAAATGCTGTTTATTGTGACAGTCTGCCTTTTGTCTGTGGAACAATGACAAACTATCCACTGACAGTTTGCTACTGTTTTTACTACTGCTCCCCAGCTTACTTCTCAAGTGTTCTCCAGAATGAGACAATAGATGGACATGAATAAAAATGTCTAGTGAGAATCTGTTGCATTCATTTGCCTCCCAATGAGCTTCTTTGGGGAAACATATTAGATAAAGAACAGAAGGCCTAGCAGTGCGAGGACATTTTAAAGATTTTGTACATCTTTGGGAGGCAAGAGGAGACTTCCTAGCTTAACAAGGATGTCTAATCCCTAATGTACTTAACTTTTTAAATGTGTCTAATTTTAAAGTCACCCAGTCTCCAGATCCCATGAAGAGGGAATGCAGATCAGAGTCATTTATGAATTTTTGGAAAGATTTTCATTTCCTCAGCCTGGGAACTTTTAGCAGAGCAGCAGTCACATAGAATGATTGGAAGAACCAAAATATTTGAGGTTTTCCAAAGGGCCTATACTAATTAGCTCTTTAAGCTGTGTTAAGATGAAATGTTTACTAGATAAGTGAGCCTTATGGAACAGAATAAATTAATAAATACAGGAATCACTGTAATCTTTGTATGTCCAACTTTGAGCTAATTGTAAGCTTGTAAATATTTGACAGCCAGCCTGCTTTGTTCTAATGTCACTAGTCAGAAAAGATTACTAAAAGCCAGGTAGATTACTAGCTCTGGTTTCACAGAGAAATTGCATTTAGGGACATGAGATTCTGTTTCCTCTTCTTTTAGGTGGATTGTGGGAAAAAAATATTTATCACTCTAGAATTCCACTCTTAAAGGAGTCATTTAAAAAACCTGTATTTTCTATAAAATTTCTATTTCAGGAAACACATTTAAAAAATCAATGCCAACTCTCTCCATAGTTTAAAAAAAAACTCAAAACTTACAAAAATTGTTACAGGTTTTATCTTGTATTCATTCTTTGCTATAAAATCTAATAATAGCTCCTAAATATTCAAAATATAATTTAACTATCTGAAATTCACTACAAATAGAGTGGCCCGGTAGAATTTTCATGTCTTGAGGGAGGTGAATGGAGAATATAAAATGAATTATAAGAAAGCTGATGAACCCAGAAAAAGTGAAATTGAGGAAAATGAGAAAATCAAGCAATATATAATATTAGTTAACAGTTTACTCAAGGAAAGAATGGATTCAAATCAGTCATGTGACAAGAAATGTACATGTTAGTGCTTAATAGAGAGATGAAGACTTAAATTGGGATGAAAGACAAAATCTATCTGCCTATAAAGAGCACACCTAAACTAATTTTTTTTTTAATATTTGAAAAAATGTAATCCTAAAAAAGATGTATACGGTAAATGTAAAATAAGAAAGTTATAGTTACCTTATCAATATTATCTAAAGTAGAATTCAAAGCTATAACCATCAAACAGAAAAAAAGGGTTATTAAGGAAGTAGAAAACTTTCTATTCACAAGAAGATAATTATAAACTTCTATGCACCAAACAACATAGCTATGTAATACATAATGCAAAAATTCCCAGAAATAAAATTGGATAAAACCAAATGATAATGGAGATTTGGTTTATAAAATTCTGAAAGAGATGTAATTAAGTAGAGTTAAAAAAGCAAGGATCTGAGAGATAATATCAACAAGTAAGTGTGTGTGCATATAGATGGTAGATAGATAAAATGACATTTATTTTTTTGAACCAAGGTTTGTGCATTCATTTATTTCTCACTGCAGCAACAAGGTAAACAAATGTAATTCCACGTTGAACAAGTTACAAATGGTAGTAAGCCCAGGAACTTTGAGCTTATCTATAAGGCAAATAAAACAAAAGTTTCCTTTATAGCATAAGCTCAAACTTTACATGACCTGGAAAGAGTCACACCAGGCCCTGATTACCAAGACTGATGTGCAAAATGAACTTATCCAAAATATTTTCAAATTTAAATATAAAACATTTAAATTCAAGTACTTTAACAAAACTGGAAATGCAGGCTACACCAAAAATCATCCTTAGACAGTTGTTCTCGACAGATATTTAATTAACAATGACATCACGCTTACTATGTGCTAGGTACTGTCCCAGGCTTTGATATATTCTTATACTCCTCATAACAGCTTTTTTAGATGAAGAAACAGAGGCACTAACTGGTCAGATAACTTGCTCAGGGCCATGGCAGAGAGTAGCAGAGCAGGATTTAACCCAGCTAGTCTGACTCTAGAGCCTATGCTCTTAAGACTCTTACACATCGTGCTGCCTACAGAGAATATATGCTTTTCTCTT
>NW_011888873.1:4532407-4546117 GCF_000151845.1 Pteropus vampyrus | reverse complement strand
AAAAAAAGGGTTATTAAGGAAGTAGAAAACTTTCTATTCACAAGAAGATAATTATAAACTTCTATGCACCAAACAACATAGCTATGTAATACATAATGCAAAAATTCCCAGAAATAAAATTGGATAAAACCAAATGATAATGGAGATTTGGTTTATAAAATTCTGAAAGAGATGTAATTAAGTAGAGTTAAAAAAGCAAGGATCTGAGAGATAATATCAACAAGTAAGTGTGTGTGCGTATAGATGGTAGATAGATAAAATGACATTTATTTTTTTGAACCAAGGTTTGTGCATTCATTTATTTCTCACTGCAGCAACAAGGTAAACAAATGTAATTCCACGTTGAACAAGTTACAAATGGTAGTAAGCCCAGGAACTTTGAGCTTATCTATAAGGCAAATAAAACAAAAGTTTCCTTTATAGCATAAGCTCAAACTTTACATGACCTGGAAAGAGTCACACCAGGCCCTGATTACCAAGACTGATGTGCAAAATGAACTTATCCAAAATATTTTCAAATTTAAATATAAAACATTTAAATTCAAGTACTTTAACAAAACTGGAAATGCAGGCTACACCAAAAATCATCCTTAGACAGTTGTTCTCGACAGATATTTAATTAACAATGACATCACGCTTACTATGTGCTAGGTACTGTCCCAGGCTTTGATATATTCTTATACTCCTCATAACAGCTTTTTCAGATGAAGAAACAGAGGCACTAACTGGTCAGATAACTTGCTCAGGGCCATGGCAGAGAGTAGCAGAGCAGGATTTAACCCAGCTAGTCTGACTCTAGAGCCTATGCTCTTAAGACTCTTACACATCGTGCTGCCTACAGAGAATATATGCTTTTCTCTTTTCCCATGAAAAGAATGTAACCCTACTTGTGAATTGGTCAAAATAAATTAACAAATTCCAAAACATTTATAAACAGTATTTTCTGACCCTAATCCAATAAAACCAATAGTTACCAACAAAAGATCTTCCCTTCCTCTAAGAAAATCTCCACCGGTAGATTTAACAACCTATAATAATTAATTTCTGGATCAAAAAATTATCCCAAAACTAAGATTAAAGATAATTTAGCAATTAAATCTGCCATAATCATTCCTCTTAATACATGACACTTTTCATTCACCACTCTATTGTTTTTAAATTGCTAATAAAATTTCTAAATATTCTCCCTAATTCTCTTTATTTGTACTAATCTAGTCACTTAGGTATATCTATCTTGAATTTAATAGACCGCAATTGGATAATTTCCCAGTGTTAACACAATTAATTTTATTCCTTTGTAAGTATATACTATTTGTAGTTTAATTTCTCCTAAATTGAATCCATTATGGTTATGATAGTGGGATGTGTGACCTAAAAAAATTTAATCAGTCTAATCCCCAAACTCATTTTGTGGCTTCAGGGGAGAAGGTGGGGCTTCCTAGTCACTATCAAGAAGTTTATGATAAGTAGAATATGGCAAATAGGACCAATTATTTGTTATTCCTTATGATTTGCCAGCCCATGATTGTGGTTGATGATGATCTGACATTTATGGCCTTCTTTACCCAAGGTTTTGATCCATATGGATTACTATACATTCTTTGATTTTTTCTTTCATTACACAAAAGGAGAGAGATCCATGTGTGTGCATAAATATGCACGCACCAAATAATTATTTTGGCAAGTGATCTATAAAGTATCATTCATAATTAATTTAGTCATTCATATTTTAACCAAATCACTCTAAATCTCTCTATATTATCAGTTCCTTCCTTAGTCAAGGTAAGAGTTCACAGTTTTATTGATCTGTTTATTTTTACTATCAATTATACTAAACTGATTGGGGGAAAAGAAACCTCATCATTACCAGTCTTAGAGTATATTATCATTGTTGTAGTTATTGATGGCTAAAGAAAAAAATGTATCCATACAAGGAGATGAATCATTTCTCAGAACTGCCATGTAAAGTAAATAGCAAGTCAGAGTAGCGACACTTAAAAATGTCTAACATAAACAAATGTGCAGCATTGTGTGAGCTGTTAGGTCACTTATTTGTGCACACTGAGATAATAACTGGCATTCTGTGTGCCACAGTTCACTATTGAAATGAAATGGAGAAATATCTCTTATTTACCCATTTTCTGGTCTTTATCATTAATAATGGATTACTAGAAAATAGTGGTTATTTTGAGGTTGGTTTTAAAGTATTCCTCTTCTTCCCACAACCATATTTCACTAAATTTATATATCTAAAAATGTTTATATGTAATTCTAAGATCACATCTAAAACCTTTAAAAATGAAAACCATATTATAGTGATTTTATTATACTCCTCGCTCACAATTATGTTTGAGAAAATCCTCACAGTCTATATATTTCGATTACATGCTGCTTCCAGTCAAGTATTCCTAAGCATTGGGTATATATGTTTTATTTCTCGGCTTTGGGGAAGATTAGAGATAATCTCTTTTAAAATGCCTAGTACATTCTCTGGCATATAGGATTTAAATTTAAAGCATGAATCTAACTGTCCAATATACTTGTGACATTTGGAATATAAGTCATCCATCATCTTAAATATTAATTCAGGAAAATCCTTCCAGGATATTGTGATTCTTCACGATGGTATATTTCTTTCCATTGTTAATAGACAAGATATAGCGGCCACTTTGTTAGTCTATTCGGGATTGTTGGATGATACATTCTCACAAGAAATTCTTGTTTACTAGCACACCTGAAGAATACAGGTCTTTCCAGTTAGTGTCAGAGTTCACTATCAAGTTTTTCTCAAACGATGTAAGGAAAGCACACAGTTTAAAAATGCCTCCCAGGCCATTTTGAAGTGATGTGAAAAGTAAAATATCTTCCAGTCTAATGGATGGAATTTCCTAAGGATGGAGTTCAGGTGGTTAACAGTAGAACTAGACTTCATGGTCCTTGACAATCCCTTCTTCACTGCCAAGCCTATAAGCCCACAGGATAAATGCGAAATGAATGAATGATGCAAAGGGTCTATAGTACATGTATTCATTTAATGATTTCTGGATTTCCTCCCACTCCTCCCCTCCACACTCCAAACTGTTCTTGGGGTGTTAATGTTTAATGCATCATTCTCTCCATAAGAAAAGGTCAGCAAGAAGAGTCAAAATTGCAATGGTCTGCAGACTCCAACACAGTGGCAGTTGATTTAGGATGACTATTTTGCCTTAGGCAACCAGGTCAGTTTTATTCTGGGCACAACTAATGACATTGCTAAGAGTTTAACTTTAGCTGAAGTCCAGCTTCCCTGTTTCTGGGTGAGAAGCACAGATGGACAAAACCCCTGCGTGTTTTACCGAGGCATCAAAACTGGTCAGGCCGCTACTACAAAATGCTATAAGTATCCACTCCATTATCAAGACGTCTTTCTTACCAGTGACTTTTGCAACTTGAATCAACTACCAATAGAGTATGGCAGCTGGAGACAACATCGCTGAACTTGCTGCCAAATTCTTGCTTAGTTTTTAGTTCTCTGGTTGCACTTGAATTAAAGTAAGGAAAGTATTATTGCTTGAGAAAATTTCAAGTACAATTACAGGTAATACATACACACACATATATATGAGACAGTGGTAGCCTAGAAAATTGAATTAATCATACTTATTAGCAATTGGTATTCAACTTTCAGTGGAAAAGAATTCATGAAATAGAAAAAATATAACTGAAAACGTGGAGCAAATATGACAAATATAAAATACTTTTGTTGCAATATCTCAGCAAGTAGATGTTTATGAATATCACAGCTGTTTATATTTGATCTTAAAAGAGGAATGTCCTTTTTTACCTAAGGAAAAAGGCAGACTAATGTGGAGAATTAGAGTACCATAACGAAAAATAGGAAAAGCCTCTTAAAGGAATTGTAGCATGAAATCAAGAAATTTGAACTTCGTTTTGTAAATGGTAAATGCATTACATTGTTTACTGTTCACTTTAATTATTTCCTTGGTCATTATCATCATCATCATGTTAATCATCACCTTCTTCATTCCGTAATAATCAACATAATATTTACCAAGTGTTCATAAAATAATTAATATAATTTTCCAGATAAGGAGTCAGCAAACTATGAACCTTAAGCCAACTCTGGCCCATCGCCAGTTTTTATGTAGCCCATGAGCTGAGAATTGTTTGTATATTTTTATATAATCAGAAAAAAAGTCAAAAGAATGATACTTTTTAACATATGAAAATAATATGAAATTCACATTTCGTTGTCCCTCAAGCTTAAATGCAACACAGCCACACCTATTGCTCACATTGTCTCCAGCTGCTTTGTTGGCTATACCTTCAAGAGTTCAGGAGAGTAGTTACAATGGATACTGTGTGATCTGCAAAGCCCAAACTATTTACAATCTGGTCCTTTACAGAAAAAAGTTTGCTAACCCCTGTCCTAGATGATTAATATCACTTTTAGCATTGACTCAAGTTAATTCAAAACCAGAGTCAAAATTATTTGACAAAATCAGGTTACCATCTATTATAGAAATGTTTAATTTGAGAACTTTAATTTTGGTTCTTATTAACTTGTGGAAACTTTCATGAACACAGAGAGTATGTTGACATACACATTGGCAGAGCTATAATAGATCATTTTGATTATGACTTTTTATAGAGCCAGCATTTTTGCCTAGAGCTGATTTGTCCAACTGGAAAATATAAATGAATAATTGTTATTACTTCTTTTTCTTGCTTATAGAACAATACACATGTAGTGGAATAATTCTAATTTGACTCAGGGCTGTATATAACATTTTGCTCCTCTAAAAGAAAGATTTTTCAAGTGGAAAATATAAATTAAGATTTTATTTCTTGTATCCTTTTTACAAAAGAAAAAAATGTTCATTATATAGTAAATTAACATTTTTTTAACAATTATAAAACATATACTAAGAGAAACATGAAAAGAGACATCTGTTCTTTAATGGTTGGCAAACATTCTAAAATGAGTAATCTCTGAAGGCCTTTCATACTTTCCATTAATTTATCTGCTTCTACTTAATGTTATTTTACTTCTTTTTAAAGAGTATGACTTTGTGACACAGAATACTTATAAAGTTATAAGCAATAGCAATTTTTAATGGTTTCATTTAAAAAGAACCAAAATGACCATTATTTTCAGAATGTCTAAGCTTTCAATAATTATTTTATTTATTTATTTTTATTTTTTTACATTTTTTTTATTTTTTATGGTGACATTGGTTAATGACATCCAATAAGTTTCAGCTGTACACTTTAACAGAAAGGCATATATATATTTACACTCAATAATTATTTTAGAGTTAATATTTGATGTGATCATCTTATGGGTAATGTAATTGGCAAATACATCATAATTTATTTACATTCTTGACGTAATTATAAGAATTAGTTTATGGCAACTATTGCATTAGCAGATGGTTATTTTATATTTGTTTATCTAAAATCTTTATGAATTATTAGAGAATGAATGTAAATATATGACTTTGGATATGATACAGAATCATCATGCTTCTTAAGAATAATTTGCCAGTTTTAATTTAATTAGGTCATTCTTTCAAGGAAAAACCAAATTAGCAATTTTTAATTTTATCCTATTTGTTATATTCAGAAAGATATGTCTGAACTTTATGTTTTTCCCAATAAATGTTTATTTCGTTGCATAACACTGTTCTTCACTTTGCACAGATCTTTTTTATTTGTTTGTGAGGGCTGATCTTTTAGGAAATGTTTATTATGTGTTGGGGTAAAGTCGACACATATATAAACATAAAGAGCAGGATCAGTGATGTAATGGCCTTTCATAATAATGAAAAAGTAAGATTATTTCTTAATTTACAAAAAGCATCTCTTTCTTGCTCATTTGAAAGGAGGTAAGCATTCATAAAATTATACTAATAAAAACTAAAAGAATCTTTCATGAATCTCTAATTTTACAAATGAAGAAAAAAAAAAAGAACTCAATAGGTTCCCACATACTTATCTGACTTTGGGTGGTAAACACGCAATGCAATATACAGATGATGTATTATAGAATTATATACACTTGAAACCTATGTGATTTTATTAACCAATGTCACCCCAATAAAGTTAATAAAATTTTTTTAAAAGATATTATTTAAGATGAATTAACAAATGTTGATTCAAGAAGAAGCAAAGTGTTTTCAATGGGGAAATAGCTAGCTACTATCAAGTCAAATCATCATAATATACTGTTAAGCTTTCCTTCACTCATCAATAAGAATTGAAAAACACATAAATAATGAGACACAATAGATACATACTTATATTGCAGAGAATGTGAAAGACTATCCAGATTAAACCACCAACCATCCCTGCCAAAATGAAGTACAGCTGCAATCTTGGAACTAAGAACTCTGCCATAAGGTACCTAGGTATACTTTAAAAAAAAAAAAAAAGTGAGATTCCATATAAAGCTACGTAGAGCAGAAAATAGATTATGTGATCTGAAAATTTTAGCTGATGAAAAACAAGCACGAAGCAGAGGAAAATTGTTACCACAACATTCTCATTTAAATTTAGGATTGTCAAGAATTTGGAGATATATTTTTTTAAGTGGAATTAGAAATTCAAGAATTAAAACTGGAAATGGGAAAATTTACAAAGAAAGTTAATTAAATTCAGGAAATATATAGAAAAGGAAAGCAAAACCATCTTAAAATAAGAAATAATTTACTAAGTCTTAAGGAAGAACACGTTCAAATAAAAATTTAATAAAGAACACTAAAGATAGGCAGGGAAGTAACCAACAGAATGAAGTTAAAATAAAGAAGAGACAAAAAAGAGTCTGAGAGAATATTGAAATGGAGTTAGGCAAAGAAGTCCAGTATGCATATAATTGGAGAACCTGAATAAGAAAAATAAAACAGTGTAACAAAGCTAATATTTAAAACTATAATTGCATTAACCAATGTCACCATAAAAAAAAAAGAAATTTAAATTAAAAAAATAAAAAATAAAACTATAATCCCCCCCAAAAAAAAAAAAACTTTTCCTGGAAATTTAAGAACACTGAACTGTACTATATTAAAAGAGCTCCCCATATGCCTGGGGAAATGGCCTTGAAGCAATCAACTCCAAGAGAAATTCTACTATTCTAGACTGTACTGAAAGAAAAAAAATCCCCAGAGCCTCCAGACTCAAAGATCAAAGTATTTATAGGGATACAAATAATAAGTATTTAGATAGTACCATATTTCTCAAGAGCAACATCTTTAAGTAACTCAAAGGGAAAAAAAGTACAAAAAGAATTGTCTATTTAGATAAAACTTCAAATATTAAAATTATGGAAAAAAGTCTTAAATGTACAACAACTCAGAGAATACCAAACTCAAAAGCACTTACTAATGTACTAGAAGATAAGGTTCCTACAATCAAGAAATAGGAAATGTAAACAAAAAAATTAATGTGAACATTTAATATATTTAATTGTAGAACTCAGACTAAAATGAGCATTTTAGAAAATTGTATTAAATCTTTGTATATTCTGACATTACATAGTTTGTACATATTTTTTTAACTTTAGTTTTGTGGCCCTTCCTGGGTTAAATTTATTGTTTCCTCTTTATTTATTTTCACTAGTCTTAGCAAAAGACTATGTAACTACCTGGATTTTTTCCAAATTATTGTGATAGTTAAGAGTATATTTTTCTAAACTTAGAAAAGGAAAATATGGAAGATCTCCTCTCTGACTCTTCCACAGAGCCACCTAGTAGTTCTCAGGTTCGGGTGTTAGGCAGTAATCACTCTCTAGCTCTTTTACTTAAGAGAGAGGAATGGAACCACTCATATTTTAAAATAATATGTATATTAAGTTTTTTGTATAAATATTTAAAATTAGAGTTAGCAAAACCAAGATTGGTCAGTGATTATCTGAAATACCTTAGAATTAGAAAACTAACAATGAAAGAGTAATCAAGGTGTTGCTTCTTAGTCTTTTTTTTTTTTTTTGAATGTTCAAATGAGTATTTTTAAATAAAAGTTAATTATTGGGTTAATGTAAATCAGTTATATCAATTTTTATAGACAAGCAACTAAGTTATTGTTTATTGGTGAGCTTAAGTAGATCAATGAAGCGTTTTACTTCAAATGTTACCTAACAAAGGAGCAGCCTTACTGAGGGATAACTATCTTAAAATTTGATAAATTCTAGTGAAAGATCTCCAGTGTTTATTGTCCATCAACGTAAAGTGGCTAAGATATGAGTAAGAAACTGGTCCGAAAAGAATAGCTACATTATAATTTCCATTAATGAATAATAACAGATAAACTTTGCTTTTCTTGTTTTGATGGCCTATATTCATGACTTTTGAATGCATAGTGCTTACTAAGCTGTAGAAAACTGGATTCCATTCCAGAGCGTCCGTCAGTCTGCAGGGAGTGGGGATGGGGGTGGGACATGATCCATACTAGTAACAAACATCTCAGGAAATTCTGAGACAGGATGTTCATGGATTACACTTTGGAGAAACACTGGGCTAGGCATTCATTTTTTTTAAGGAAATTCTGAATTTTGGATAATTCTAAAGTTGCTTCTCTTCAAGGCATATTTTTATAAAGTATATTGATTTAAATGAGAAGGGGAAAATCATATTGATCTAATTAGAAAGTTTCAGAGAAATAAGCACATACAAAGGACATCCATGAAAATGGTTAGGCATCTTCAGATTTAAGAAAAATCTATATGAGTAAAAGATTATAATTAATGCATACTGACAAGTAAAAATTTCAACTTAAATGCAGCTGACAAATCCTCATTTGGTTGAAAACTCTGGGAAAGGTCATTTAATCTTTGCCCGTTGACATGCAGATTTGAATATCAAAAACTAGCCAATTTGGGGATCATTTAACAGAATTTTGGATTAAAAAAGTACAATTATTTGACATTTAAGTTATTACTTTAAAACAGTAGTTCCCAACAAGGGGCAATTTTTGCCCCAGGAGACATTTCTAATGCCTGGAGACATTTTTGGTCCTCATAACTGGGGGGAGGGTATCCTGTATGCTACTGATTCTAGTGAGTAGAAGCCAGAAATGATGCTAAATATCCTACAATTTACAAACAGCTCCTCACAAGAATAAATTATCCAGCCCAAAATATTAATAGTACCAAGGCCAAGATATTCTGCTTTACAGTTTTATTTTATTATGTGTAAAAAACAATCCTGTCTAAAACATTCAGATACTTATTAGAAAAATGTTTGACATTCTAAAAGGAAAATTGTAATTATTTAGCTACAAGAAGACTTTCTAGATGAACCAAACTCTAGGTAAGTTAAATGCCTTATTCATCATAGGATTTTTAGGATTTTCTTTTTACCTCATTAGCATTGTATTATGTTACAATATCACTAACAATTCATTTTTTAAAAATACCATGGCTTTTTTCCATCAAACCAGAAGTTATTCATAAGTATGCTGTTATTACATTAGGAACATTCTTATCAAAGACACAAGTATGAAATGATTTATTATGATGTGATAGCAGAAGACATAAAATATTTATGGGCATAGATGTTTTCACAGTCTTATGGGCAATTAAAATATAAGAACAACATGAAAACATAAAATGTCTAAAGAAGACGAGACCCATCTTGCCATTTCTCTCATTTACTTTATTTCCTTTTTTCTTTTTTTTTTGTTAAATCATGACTTAGAAGTTTTGTTTTGTTGTGAAGATTTAAAAGCTTTCAAGAAAATGACCTTCATTATAACTTAGTTCATGTTTTCAAGTGCTTTTTCCTCTTTTAGGAAGGGGTGCTTATCTAAGCTCTTTGATATGTGAATTTCATTATGAAATTGATAATAGTTTGATTGGATTTTATACAGTAGCCACCATTTAAGGAGTTCATTTAAGTCAGCTTTACTCATTATTTTTAAAAGATATTAAGGCAAAAAATCTAACTCAACTCTTGTGGAAAGTCTTCTAGAAAAAGTGTAGGGCAAATAGTCATGTGACTTAAGCTTGTGTCCATCACTAACAAATTATATTACCTTGGATATTAAACACTCTGGGTTTCACTTTTCACCTAAAAAGGAAAGATTGTTGTGTTTAAAATATAGACTATAGAATCACACAGTCTAGGTTTTATTCTGGTTCAACAATTTACAAGATGTATGACCTTGGACACATTACCTCTCTAAACCACTGTGTCATCTGCAAAAAGGAACTAATAGCTTTTCCCTCATAGTGTTAAAGAATATAAACCTGTTAAACCTTTAGGCTATAGTTAGCATTTAATAAAAATTATTTGTAATTATTGTTAAAACATTTTCTGAGTCTAAATTCTGGTAATTCATTCGTGGATTAAAACGTTAAATATCTATATAAATCTACCAGGTATATTCATAAGCAGATATAAATAGTTGAATTGGCTCTAATAATTTCTGTATGGTCTTAATATCTAAATCATTGGGGGCTTTTTCCCTATTATCAGGCAATTATTTTGGGAATGCAATATAGTCAAAAACTGTACTATTACAGACACAATTTATGGGAGAAATTGAATGTTACCATTAGTTGTCTAACCATAACACATTATGAGAAAGTATAATTATACTTTCTTGAGTTGATCAATGTCTGTTAATTTATAGAACATAAACTTCAGGGCAAACATGTCGTTGGTGTTTAGTATTTAAGAATTGTACATCAGCAACCCGGTGCTATTTTGTAAATCTAAAATGCACTACAGCCACGCTATCTTGGACAAGCCCGATCCCATCTGATCTCAGAAGCTAAGCAGGGTCAGGCCTGGTTAGTACTTGGATGGGAGACCACCTAGGAAGACCAGGTGCTGTAGGTGTAAAAACTAAAAAAAATAAAGTATTGTAAACTGACAAGCTCCTTGCAATCTGTAAAGTTAACCAAGGGCTGCCTCGCCTAAAAAAAAATGAAGTCTTGTTAGGCAAACATGAGACACATTGGAGCCCTTTCGTGGCAGTGCCCAATTAGAGTGAAAAACTGTAGAACCGAATAAAGTCTAATTCTTGTATATGCAACTGGAAGAGGAAGGGCCAGGGAGACCTTGAAGGAAAGATCCATAGTCATGATTGTGATATTTAGAGAAGAGACCTTTGATGAAAAATTAACACATATAAGAGAAAGTTGAGGGGTTACATATGTGAAAAAAATAATTTACAGAGAATGGTGACTATTCATAATATTTTTGAAACACTCAAATCGGCTTTCATTACAATTGAAAAAAAAATTAATTGCTGCAACTAATTGTGGTAAGACAAACACTTGCCAGAATTATTTTTAAGAGTGAGGAAGTTCAAAGATAAATATGTTTTTATCTTTGCACTCAAGATATTTATAAGTTAATGTGATGGGAAATAGACATACATATCTCCAGAGACATTCTCTCTGACGTATCAGTGCATCAAAGCTTAGACAGTTCTTATAATTAATAGCAAACATCTATTGAAAACTTACCATGTTGCACGCACAGTGTTAACAGCTTATAGACATTATCTCTTTTAATCCTCATGATAATTCCATAAAAAAGATACTTGTTACCTCTTTTTAGCAGATGATACAACTAAGGATCCAGTTGGTTAAGAAAGTTGGCCGAGATCATAGATCTAGTAGGAAGTAAGAGCTCAATCCGGTGCCTGGAACTTCAAAGCTCTTAAACAGTGCAATGTGGAGAGCAATATGTTATGGGAATGCCTGGAGGCATGTGATTAATTCTGGTTAGGAAGGGTTTTTTTTGGTGGCAATAAACTTTGATATGTGGCTTTAAAGATGTGAAGAATTTCCACTGAAATAGGAAGAAAGGAATTCTATGAGACAAGACATGAGCAAGGCACGTGAATGAGAGATGCAGAGTATGTTGTGTGACCTTGAGAGAATGGAGGGTGTGGCGGGGACAGGAAGATGTTAGTCAAAGTGTAGTAGATGATGCAACTGGAAGTGTAATCATTAAATATTATATATTATAATATCTGGCATATGTAACTTAAACTGTATTCTCTAGGCCAGTGATTTCCAAAGGGTGAAGATAAGTGAGCTTGGTAAAGGTTTATCCTAAGTGCAAGACAGGCTGTCATGTGAAATTCACCGTCAAGAGGGGCTAGTGTCAATGACGGGAATGGATCAGTCCCTCAAGTGGAAAAACACTGCCCTGCCTTTACCTCTGAGATGCCCAGCAGGTGCACTCTGCATCTCTGCTCTTCTTTAAGAATCACTTTCCCCGGCTTCTGAGTCCTTTTTCATAATGCTTCTAAAACTTAAATGTGCCTACCAATCAACTGGGTGTCCTTTTAAAATTCAGGTTCTGCTTCAGCTGGTCTGAGATTCTCCATTTCTAACAAGCTCCTGGTGGTGTCCAGGCTGCCAGTCCCAAGGACCCCGTTTTGCAAAGCAAGGCTTTGGTGTACAGCAGGAAGAATCACTTACCAAACTTTCTCTCAAACTGTAAAGACACTTCAGTTGCCTTAGTCAAAACCTGTCCCTGCCCAAGACATCTGGGCTAACCTTCTCAGTTTCTCTGTGGTTTAAGACAAGAAAGTCTAGCCAACATTCAAATATAATGGACACTTTTTACAGAGGCACTGAGTTTTTTTTTTTTAAAGATCTTGTTAATTTAGTAAATTGCTTAACACCTGTATAACAAACAAGTATTATGCAAAGAAAGTAATTCATAATGTAACTGTACCAAATAATAATTTTAAAAATAGAAAACATGTTTAAATTGAGCTAATGGGACAAAAATTAAATTATATCACTCTAGTTCCTTTCCTAAACATGCAAAGAGAGTGACTGATTTAATACTTTGATTTTAAAAAAAAATTTCATGCATTACAAAAATTAAAATGTACAAGTAACTTTATATAGTATAATTTCATTGAGAAATATAGAACTTTTATAATGTAATTTCTCATTTTTCAACTGAAGTAAAAATCTACTCAGTTCTGACTTTTAGGGGAGCAAACCATTTCTCAGACTATAGACTTAGACAATCAGTATCCTAAAGAATATATTTTGAAAAACTAAATGAAATCATTGTATCACCAGCCAGAATACCACAAGCCTTGGTTCCTTTTCAAGATGGACCTACTTTGGATTCTGTATATTATCTGAATTTTCACCTTATTACATGTTAATATAGTAGAAAATATCACAAGGTCATCTAGGACTGTACTTACGTCTGGCAGAGAATTCCTTGCAATTTTTCTTAAAACCTTCAGATAAGTAGATTAGTCAACATTCCCGGGTAACTTATTTCATTATCTCAAAGATACTTAGGGACATAAGGCATCCAAAAAAAAAAAAAGATTACTTCCACTTTACTCTAACTCCATTTCTCTTGTTCTGCTCTCATCCAACACAAAAACATCTGCTCACCAGCACCCACATGATTTTCTGTGAGTACTTGATTATTGTTGTTAAGCACTCTCCCAGACTTTGCTTAAATCTCAGCTCCTTAGCTTTTCTTCCAAAACTCCTTAGCCCAAGGAATATTTCCTTTTCGCTTCGACATCAGATGGGCTTGAAATTATCCATTTCACATTATTTAGCAAAGTCCCAAATCAGACATGGAACTCTTAAGGATATAACTAATAACAGCAGTGAAAGTTATTGCTTTGTAGAATATGCTCCTATGTCTATATCCAAGAATCCAATCAGTGTTTTCCACAGTTGATATCAAGGAGTTCAGCTATCATTTAGAA
>NW_011888873.1:4507762-4532357 GCF_000151845.1 Pteropus vampyrus | reverse complement strand
CTCAGTTCTGACTTTTAGGGGAGCAAACCATTTCTCAGACTATAGACTTAGACAATCAGTATCCTAAAGAATATATTTTGAAAAACTAAATGAAATCATTGTATCACCAGCCAGAATACCACAAGCCTTGGTTCCTTTTCAAGATGGACCTACTTTGGATTCTGTATATTATCTGAATTTTCACCTTATTAGATGTTAATATAGTAGAAAATATCACAAGGTCATCTAGGACTGTACTTACGTCTGGCAGAGAATTCCTTGCAATTTTTCTTAAAACCTTCAGATAAGTAGATTAGTCAACATTCCCGGGTAACTTATTTCATTATCTCAAAGACACTTAGGGACATAAGGCATCCAAAAAAAAAAAAGATTACTTCCACTTTACTCTAACTCCATTTCTCTTGTTCTGCTCTCATCCAACACAAAAACATCTGCTCACCAGCACCCACATGATTTTCTGTGAGTACTTGATTATTGTTGTTAAGCACTCTCCCAGACTTTGCTTAAATCTCAGCTCCTTAGCTTTTCTTCCAAAACTCCTTAGCCCAAGGAATATTTCCTTTTCGCTTCGACATCAGATGGGCTTGAAATTATCCATTTCACATTATTTAGCAAAGTCCCAAATCAGACATGGAACTCTTAAGGATATAACTAATAACAGCAGTGAAAGTTATTGCTTTGTAGAATATGCTCCTATGTCTATATCCAAGAATCCAATCAGTGTTTTCCACAGTTGATATCAAGGAGTTCAGCTATCATTTAGAATAGGCCTATTTATAAATTTATAGATCTGAGAGTTGAAATCTAACTTAAAGGCCATCTAGTCCAAACTTCTCATACATCAGTTCTATAGTAGAGGCCCCACAAATTTAAATTACCTTCTGCTCTATGTCACAAGGTTTTAGAATGTTGAGATTATAATTCTTTGAATTGCTCAACTCTTTGCTCTACTAATATCGAATTAATGGTTTATACTTAGTTGTGACCTTGAAACAAAGCCTTCTATACAATAGTAAAGTAGAGCCTATTTTGTTTATTATTAGTGGATGTTTTTTAGTAGATTTTATTTCTGTCATATTAGATCTTGATTATAACTGCAACCTCTTTAAATTTTCAAAGTGCTTTAAATAACCGTGATACTGGATGATAACTATAGTGTTCATTTGGAGTGTTCCCTCTTCAATTCCCAGCTTGAATCTTCTCTCCAGTGTCCCCAACATATGAATTTGTCATTGAGGCTCTCTTTTCTTGGAGTGAATCTCAATCATTCATGAGTTATTAATCTATTCTACTTTTCTAACTCTTAGAAAATTCTCTAAAATCAAACCCACCTTCGCTTAATTGTAATTTGTTAATTTTAGTCTCAAAGGCCCCTTATGACTGTGTTTATAAGCACCTACTATGTGCTAAAACTGGATCTTCAGATGAGGTCATGACCCCCATACTAATCCACCCACTCTTTGCATTGTCCTGTAAATTGTGGTAACGGACTGGGCAGAGAATCAGCTTCACCAACCATAGGACCATGACTCTCCTCATTGTTGACAATGAGCTTCTATCATAACAGTCAAGGTCATAGGAACTTCTGTGGCAGGCATATCACCCTATTATATTGACTATGTCATCAGTGTAACCTCTGATTTTTCCTTCACAAAAACGCTCACTAAATTCTACTTAGAAACAGTTTTCCCCTGTCTTACTCTATACAGTTGTTTTTGTGGTTGATTTCTGTTGCTTTATATTTTTATAGCTTTTGTATTGGGGTGGGTTTCTGTGTAAGCAGAGGATTTTAATGTATTACAATTAAATTTCAACTTATTGCTTGTAGCCCAAAATCTCAGCTGGTTGATAACTTTTTGGATGCTGGATTGGTCATGTAGTATACTAATTACCTCATTTGGTTTAGCAATATTGGGTAATTGAATAAGCATACCAACTATATTTCTACCAAGTTATTGCTAAACTATCAAACAGGAAGGGTCAAAGACAAAGGCCATTAATAGTCTGTGGTGTTCTCTCCACAAGCGGACACTAAATCTTTGTTTGGAATTTGGTTATTTCCACAATTGCAAGTTCACCTTCACCATTTTGTTGCCCGTCTTACATTTCCTCCCTGTTGTCACCAAGATTATTTTGCAGGTTTTGCCAGATACTTTAATCTTTAAAAATTGATTAGTTTCTACCTTTAGTTGCTCCATGGTTATTTTGGTTAAACATATGATTATTCCTATTATTAATAACTTTGATGTCTCAGAAATCAGTGACTATGCTTTAATAATACCAATGTCATACTTATATCTATCATTAGTGAAATTCTCTTTCTTCCCACTTTTGAAAATCATGACAGTTGCTCCATCCCGCTTCATCCAGCTTCTGTCTGGTTCCCCTTCGTTCCTCACATACTACCAGTAGCTGATAACTAATCTCTCTGACAAACTGTCTTCCTACCCTAAAGCACAACTTGTCTGGGGCACGAGCCTGGCTCAGAACAGCTAAACTTCCTTTTACTTTCTCTTCACTTACATTGGAACTCTCCTCTCTCTAAAGCAATTATTTTCTGCGTAGGAACCGAACCAAAGACAAACAGAAAACATTCACTCAACAATATATATTAAACTTTTATGATAAATTAGGTATGATTCCAACAAATTTATTTATATTAAAACTGATGATAAATCCACAAAAATAATAGCTTCTTACAACTATATTCTCTATTTAGCTTAATGTTTTCTTTAATAGCAATTGTTTATAAAGCTTAGGGTACAGTTTTAAAGTATTTTTACATAAATTACCTAACTCAATGCTGACAAAATTTTTACTACATAGACATTATGCTCCTTATTTACAGAGGTATAATCTGAGTTTCCTTGAAATTAAGTAAATTGCTAAAAATCCTCTAAGATAGGGAAAAGCCTCAAATCTAATGCTCTCTCACAAATCACAGCCACCTACCTAACCAATTTTTCTTATTTTTAGTTTAAATCAATATTCACTAATATATAGGTACTTCTATTAGTATTAGTGATTTTATTATAAGAAATGTATAGTATCGGTGAATTTATTATAAAAATTCCATTTTTGAAAGTTTCCTCTTTGATCTGTCTACCCCTTCAGAGACTCAGAACAGGAAAGCTAACTAACTGATTAAAAATAAAAAGTTCTGCCATTTTGGCCACATGTCTGATCCTACCCCATTTTCTTGACTTGATTCGGGGGCTTTATGATGAGATGGCCGCTTTCTCATACAGTTTCACTGCTTTCACTTCATTAGTCAGTTTTGACTTGGATGTCAGAATTTGATCCAGAAATAAGTCTTTTCTTCCTCTGCTCAGACATCCTTAGCAAAGCAAGGAATGCATCATCAGAATCTTTGCTTTGAGCTGGATCATGAAGTTTAGCTCACTATTCTGTGAATAGCAATACAAAAATAAATCCAGTTCATGTAAGCAACATCCATTTCTTTGAATAAAATTACCTCTGTTTCTGTAGCCTTTTCCTTTTTATCTAAGAGCTCCCCACAGAAATCCCGCTCTTAGGTTGGTGGATATTTTTACTGTGTGTTATGAGTCAGGGTTCAATCAGGGAAGTGGAACTACTGTAAGTAATATGAAATAAGGGTTATTGTAGGCATTAGGTCTTTCATAATTGAGGAAGAAGCAGGGGGTACTGGGAGGATTAGCCAGCCCTGAAGCCAGGCATACCAGCTGCTGGAGCGGATCCCCGGAGAAGAGTAATATACACATCTGTGGAGGCTTTGTTTATGCATGTGATGGTGGGCCTGGAGTCGCTGTTGGTCAGTGTGGCCGGCAGCTGAGAAAACTGGGCAGGGAGCCGGTGAGAATAAGGACAAGCTGGACTCCACCGGCACCTTTACATCTCTTCTCACCGCTTCTAATTGTGCTGACCCTGAGAGAGAAAAGGCTGCTGCTTCACCTTTACTTTGCAAGTCTTGACCAGTTTTCTCATTTAGACAATTCTAAACCAGAACCATAGAGAGAAGTCAATTCTGGTGAGTGCGTTTCCAGTTTAAACTAGTTGACACAGTACAAAACCACCCTGCTGGGACCCATCTTCCGAATATGGAGTTCTATACTCTCTCTTCTATCATTCTGGATCTTTGCCATATATTTTCAATTTTGTGTTATGATTTTGATTTTATTATACATTTAAATCTTCAATAATTATTTGTATGATTTTACAAATCACGAAAGGAAGAGTTCTACCTGTCTAATTTAAAATATACTCGGAACCATATACTAAATGCCTATCTCATATCTGTTTCTTTTGACTACTCTGCTTTCCTTTGTACTTTAGTTATTAATTCCTGTGACAATACTACATTGTTCTACTTCTTGTATCTCTGTAACACCTTTTAAAATCTTTAGGAATTTCTTCGCTAACCATTATGTTATCCTTCCTTTTTGTGACTACTGTCGTGTACCTACTCTTCCAGATGAATTTCAGAATCATTTTATTTTTTTTCACACCCTACCGGTGTTCTATGAAAGTTTTATCAGAATTGCATTGTTTTTAGATTAATTGGACAAGATTTTGTTTTTAAAATATTAAAATATTTAAAACCAAAAATATATATGATTCTATCTGGCTTAATTTTTAAGGTTATTACTGGGTTTCTAGATTTCTGGTGGCAGTGGTGGTTACTGTTGCTGTGAGTCTCCTTCTCCAATTCAATTTCTAACCAATTATTACTTTTAGTGTATTAAAATTAAACTTGGATAATTCATTAAACTCTTATTTTTCTAATTTTTTTTATCATTCTTTAAATATAAGGTCATAGCATTTTCAAAAATACTATGAAAAAGTTTACATATTATGTGTTAATATTTGTACTTCAAATTTACTTTTCTTCCTCTATTGCTCTGGCCAGGATACCCAGAAGATAAAGAATAATGACTGCAATAATGGCCATTCTGGTCTATTCTGTACTCAAATAGGAATGGTTCTATTACTTTACCACTAAGTGAACTGTTGTTTTCTGAAACATGCTTAAGAAATGTTTCTTCTTTATATTTACAGAGTTTTTGTTTTGACCTTAATCAGAAATGAGTGGTGAGTTTTATCAAAGGCTTTCTCAGTATCTATGAAAATAATCATGTTAATTTTGTCTTTATACTCCTCAATGTTATATTAATAAAATACCTTAATTTGCATTCTTCCTGCATTCCCACAATAAAACCTATCTAATCATAACATTTTTCAGTATATCGTTGAATTGGATTTGTTAATATTTTATTTCTCCATTTTATATTCACTAGTGACATTAGTTTCCAGCTTTGTTTTTCCCTGTTGTGTTTTTGCTTTATAGTTATTCTAGCCTTATCAAATGAATTTCAAACCTTTCCAATATTTACATATTTTTTCTTTCCCATTACTTCCTGCCATGAATTACTAGGCATCAAATTGTTTTTTAAATTTTTAGTCTCAAATAAATTTTTTTATGGAGAGGATCTTTCTCTTCCTTATTTTAGGTAAACATTTCCTTCCAGTTCTCCTGAGGGCTATATCATTTCAGTCCAAGACACAATCCCCCCAATGTGATAATCCATGACTATAGAATACAAATATGCTACTCCATTGCCCCATAACCATTTTTAAGTTTATTCAACAAACACTTATTGCTGAGTGTGTAAGGTGTATCATAATGGGACCTAACGTGTGGGAGACAAATTGTTTTAAGATACACCCAAAAGACATTATCTAGCCTTTAGAAACTTAAAATGTGTTTGGAATAATGACAGACACTCTTGAAATAATTTCATGAAAGTACAAATAAATGTATTCACAATACTTCATGATAAAGCATAAAATGAGTATGGAAATTCAGAGAAGATGTGCCTAAGTGCTGAGTTACACAAGTTAAGAGGAATTAGTCAGAAAATGCTTAAGAGGAGAGGTGAGCTCTGAGCTCAATATCGAATTAGGGGATACACATGAAGTGGGAGCCATGCGACAATACTTTGACTGATAGGTAAAAAAGCAGGAAACAACAATAAGCAGATCCATGGTAGATGATAAGATATGAATTAGTTTATCTAAAGCTGAAAGAGGAATTTTAGAAAGCTTAATAAATGAAAGCAGAAAGCATGGTATGGCAATGCTACGGCAGGGCCTGTGGACGGGGTCCCACCCTGCCGGCCCCAGTAGGCCAGTGGTACTTTCAAACTGTCTCTTAATGTTACACTGGACTTTGTTCAGGATCCAGAAAGAGGTAGGCCGACTCTGGTACATCTACAAAACTCAGCTCAAATTTGATCTTGAATCAACATATATTATTATAATGAATATGTACAAACATATGCGTATAACTCATACACACACATTTTGTTTCTGAGTAGAGTAGAATAGTTTTACAATGTCTTATTGTGGTGGTGCAGGAACAATTTGCCTTAACAAGTATGACGTAAGTGTCATCATATACAAATGAAACAATGCCTGAATATAAACTAATGCCATAAGGGATATGAAGCACTCCTCATATCCCTTACAGTGTAAGGAAAAATTGTATCTGATATTATGTCACCTTTGTGTCTCCATACTTATGTCAAACCATAAGAAATGGTAATTACAAAGAAAGAAAGGAAAAGGAAAAACTATATCTGATATCATCCCATTAAGGATGAGGAAACATGAGGAAATGGTATACCAGGTGAATTTTCAGAGAGATCCCATATCTAAAAGAAAAAAACTGATAATAATTATTAACTTTGGTACTTACAAACATTAAACAGTTACCTATACAAATTGGCCTACTTTGCAGTCACATGGCAGCAATAGCCACAGAACTTTATGACAATCATAAAACATCACAAAAGTAAATAGAGATAAATCTGCTTTTATCTGCCCAGGGACCAAAAAGGGCTTTCTACATAGTGAGGGATGTTGTAACAAATAATTACCTTTACCACAGGGAAGGCTCTCATTTCCCTCTAAATAAAAGACCTAAGAGGGAGTTATATAGATCTGAATCTGAATCGTTTTTTCGTCCCCTTATTCTCCTCTGATCTTGGGTGGTTATTGTTAGTAATGTTTGTTAAGTACTTAGCACTGTTTTGGACAATAAGAGCTTAATGAATGGTAGTTACTTGCTAGATGCCAATTTGATGTGCTAAGCATTAAATGGAAAGTGTTCCTAAGAACATTTTCAAGAATGTGTTTGTAATATGGTGCTTTTTAGAAGCAAACTATAACAATAATTAATTGCACTGTACCCATTAGCAGTTATTGTTATTTGTTAAGTTTCTCCCGTGGTTAGAGTCAAGACAGTCAAGTTAGAAAGTATGACTCCTGTCGTTAAGGATAGGAAAGGAAATAGAGAAAATTGACTGCTTATGAATATAAACTAGCAAGAAATATCTTAACACAGAAGCGAAGCTAATAGAAGGAAGCTTACCATCCCATCACAGACATTTTAATCTAGCCTCGGGAGAATGAAGTTTTCTTAGTTCATTCCTAACATTTTTTTTTTAGGAAAGAACAATTAAATATTCAGAGGCTTCCAGTATTAAGAAATGGTTGTAAACTGGACAGTATTCTTCTGAATCTATGTTCATGGAATGGGGAAATGGAAACCATCTTCAGCTCTCATTGAGAATACTCCTCAGTGGCAATTTCTAGTGATATTTAGAGACAAGTTAGATTTTCTTGTTTACTCTGTGTCAGATCCTCTACTCCATACTGAGATTCAAATATGAATAAAACCTGACTCCTTTCCTCCAACAACTAGGAGTCCAGTTATGAACACAGTTATGTAAAAGATGATTATATGGTCACATGCTAAATGCTTTAAAGGGGGCATTGACAGAACATACTGGAGACCCTAAGAAGGGAGTACCAGTTCCCCCTGGAAAAGAGTCGCTCTAGAATGACCAGTTTTAAAGCTCAGGAGCTAGAAAAGCTAGATAAGCTGCATAGTGGGCAAATCACCTTAATAAAAGAATCACGTCTTCAGTTTAGTTGTTTACAAGAAACATGGCCCTCTGTCAGCTACTCAAGTTTCTGCTCTCTTTATTTTAGGGTCTTTATTGTTATTGCCGCATTTACAAGATACCTTTTATAAATTATTTTAAATGCTTTGTATTTTTCCCACTTAGTGAAATAATGGAAATTTAAAAATCTTTTTTTAAAAGTTGCTACCCACCTTCGATTTTGCTCATAATAGCAAAAAAATTAATTGCAAACAGTAAATAAAAATCATGAGTTTTACAATGAAACATGGAAAGATAGTTGGGCATCTGGCATGGTATCTGTAAATAGTATTTTTTTGAAGTATTTTACTTAAAGTGACTTCTGGCCATTTTGATGCTCAGATATAAATATTAGAAAAGTAAAACAAAAATAAAAGTAGTAATTTTAGCCTACCTTTTACCCCCAACTTTCATCTTCCTGATACACTTTAAGAAATGAGAGAGGAAATTGCATTGAGCAATAAGGAATTGCTTATCATTTGGGTCTATGTTGAGTGCGAATGCAATTTTACTCAATTAAGCCTTAAACAACTGATGCAGGCAAATGTGGTCCATACACTATAGACCTTTATTATATCTAATACAAAATAGTTAATTGCTTCCAAATGAAGCTTAAATCAGACAGAGAACTGTCTAGTCTGACTAGTACTAAAATAAAAGTAGGCAATGGGTACTGTTGTGTTTTTGCTTGACTCTGTGTATTCTCAAGAATATGCATTTACTTAATAGGCAAAATTAAGGCATGTGTCCTCCAGGGACTGCCACTCCTAGGACACATGGACAGAAATGCAATTTTCTCTTTAATTTCTTTGATGGATTCAGTAAAAGACTATTTGTCTATGTGATAATAGTGTTTCTGGGCAGTATTGACGATTGCATTTTGGCTTAGGTATATTAAACCCATTAAAATATAAAATCTTATTTTCAAAATAATCAAAAGTCATTCACATTACATCAAATGATGTTATCACTTTAAGTCATAGATACAACAACATTGTGTGATTTTTCTCTTAAAATTAAGGTCAGGAGAATACCCTTAAGATTAACTCCATTCAAAAAAAAATTTTTTTTAACTCCTTGTAAATAGGGAAACATAAAAATTCTTGTGTAGTTCAAGGCTTTTATTTTGGTTCGAAAATGGAACTTAAATTTCCATAAAAGTCATGGAATACCGAAAGGAAATCCTCCCAACAAATTCACAATTCACTCTTCAGCTCTTCATTGTGAATTATGTTTACTGAATCTTAAAAGTACTGTAGTGGGGAAAAAAGATAAAAAAAAACAAATAAGTCTAGATTGTGGTGTTAAACTAGATCCTGTCAACATAAATTGATAAAGAAAAAATACATATTTCTTAGTATACAATTATGTTTGAAAATTTGATTGCTAATGGATTTCTGTATTCATATCAAGGTCAGATGGGTAATTGTTTATGAGTTGTCTGAAATCTCTTATAGCCTCTTCCAACAAGTTTGATAGCATCTATTTATGTTAGACATTTGCCATTTCAAATATTCCTCCCTCGTCGTTTTTTTTTTTTTAACCATAAGAACAACATGGTACATTTTGTCAATTTTGCACTTATTTTCAAAACCCCCGCTTTATTCTACTGAAGAGCTTGCAATTAACCCACTTCTCCCTATTGAGAAGCATCTTTATAATAACAGCTTTCCTGGCAGAGCTTTTGTTTGGCAGATTTTAAAATCAAGAGCTCATAAAGGTTGGAAAAAATCCAGTCATATTAAAGTTCAGCAAATCCCTTTCAAGGTCATATCCCTTTAAGTTATACAGGTTTTCTTCCTGTGAAGACTGCCAAGTCATTTCCACGTTAAAAAACAAAACAGACAAACACTGTTACCTGTTTTACCAAATGTTGGGGAAAAGGCTGAGGTTTTCTTCCAGAGAATTGACAAGGCAGAGATTTTCTGCTCCCTTTGCCACTTTGAAGCTCGGTTGTAGGAAGGGTGAGACTTCTGTAAACTGCCCCCACAGACTCATTCATGCAGCCAGAGCTAGCCAGTGATCCAGCTGCATGAAAGAGCTTAATAGTCAAAGGGCATGGTAATTCCCTCCATCTGCCTTTTCTTTCTTCTAAGGCGAAACCTTCACCTGGTGTTTTTGATTCATGTGTTCTAATTATGATGGCTGCCATCAGCAGCCCTGTGGGGGACACCACAAACTCGCTGAGCCCACAGAGCATACTGAAGCTTGTTAAGCGACCATGTCAGCCTGATTTTCGGGCCCATTTTGCAGCTCTCCACAGGCCTATCTAAAAGCATCAGGAGTCTCAGTCTTGCAGGACAAGTGCATTGTCTTTCTAAATGTCTCTTCCTGATAAGCAAATCCAAATATGGTTCATTCACTGTGGCTTTGAAGGCACAGTGGGGAACTTGGCTTGCATGGTGGATACAACAAAATGCTTAATATTATCACTTGGTATAGAGCTAAAGAACTCAATTTCCAATTCCAAGATAAAAACCTTTGCTCCCCAGCTATGATCAAGAGTTTGAAATTTAAATCAGCAGTCTTGAAAGCTATTCTAACTCTCAAAAGGGCTAGCTTTCCCATACATACAAAGAAGAAAATGCTGTGCTTGCATTAGTATCTGAATCAGGAAAAGCTCACATCATTTCAGAAAATGTAATACTTGCCTCTTTCAATTGAGATGCTATTGAGTATTTTCAGTGTTTTCAGTTCATTTGTTTTATTGTATTTCCCATTATTTAGATTACGATTAGAGCTGGTCCCATAGTCCTTTTTTATTACTTTATACACCTCCTATTGTTTTAGTGTTTCCACACTAAAAACACCTACCAACATCCAAAAACATTTTGATTTATTTTAATAGAAGTACAAAAGTACATCAAAAATAAACAGCAACAACTTTGGCACTCTATACCCCCCTTATCCTTATGTATTACATATCTTAAGTCAATGTTTTGACTCAAAATAAATACCAAAATAAGAAGTTTTTTTTTTTTTTCTTATTTATGTGGTACTCTGAAGCATTTCTAGTTCTATTTAGATTGAGTTGAATAAAGGAAATTTAGTTGCTATAAGAAAATCACACTTAGGAACTGAAACCTCAAATCATCCCCAGTGATTTGCAAGTGGTATTTCAAGGTACTTCAGAACAACTTTCACAGGCTGTGATTCTTATTCCCACCTCAAATCTCAACTACATCAGTCCAGGGATTCACAGAAGAAACTCATTTACCAGTTTGTGAGGTAATTTGGGTTGGCAAACTGTTCCATAGTTCGCACCTAGACTAATAGCAGCAACAATAACCTGTAACTTATTGTATAGTTGGTTATTCTGGTAGTTTATTTAGGTAAAGAGTCAGTACTACTCTTGCATACTCGATATTGGTTATTTCTTTGTCTTTCGATGTTTACTTTGGCCTAAATGAAGAGTTGTATTATGTGTTGTATCCAATCAGTTCTTTTTAGGGGATGATGGATGCCGGTTGCTCAGTTACTGAGCCATCCTCAAGCAGTTGATACAACTTGGTCATGTCAGTGGTAAACACAAATGTTTCCTCAGTTGATAAGTCAAAAGATAAATAAATCAATACTTCATTTTCCAAATTGACAATTCCTATTAATTTTACTTCTAAATATTTTCAAACCCATCCCCTTCCTCTTCACAGCTCCTCTAATCAAGGCATTCATCATTTCTTACCTCAGTGCTGCTTGCATACCCTGATGGATCTTTCTACTTGTAGTCCTTCCCCTTTAGATTCATCTTCCAAACAGGTACCAGAGCAATGTGAATAAAATGCAAATCTACTGTAGCTTCCTGTTTAAGATCCTTTGGTGACCACTACCTGGCCCTTGTCTACATCTTCAGTCTCAGCTCTCCCTGGTCACCTGCCACTATCACACATACTTTCAATTCCAACAACTTTAGTGAGACTGGTTTGACCCAGATTGATTTGATCTGCTCTTTAATTATTTTAGGCTAATTTTATTAGTTTTTACTGGTTTCCAACAAGTTATGTTTTGTAGCCACTATTCAGGTAACTTATATTCATAAAACATCACATTAACATTCACTTATTCAGCAAACCTTTACTGAGCACTATTATGTAAATAGGCACTGCACTAAGTGTTAGGTATTCGAAAACATAAGCATATCCTCAGAGAGCTCAGAGACAGGGATGTGCAGTGACAGGGATGTGTACAGGGAAGTCGTTATGGTGGCACCGTGTGGGAGTCTGAAGTCTTGAGGAATGGAGGAGCGAAGGTGTACACAAATAGCTTTGTAGAAGGTAATATTCTTAGAGAAGAAATAGAAGTTGGTCACATGTAGACCATGTGTTGTCAGGCATTCAAAATGGAAAGTGTGAGGAAGACTTCAAAGTTGTAAACAGTGTGACACATGGGAAAAGAATAGAATTTGGAGATGAACCTGGAGAGGTAGACAAGGTGCCAGTCAAAGAGGGTATATTATATGCCATGTAAAATAACTAGATGATGGGAAACCATGGAAAAGTATAACCTGGGCATGATTTATCTGAGATTGATGTTTTAGAAAGATCACTTTGGTACCTATGCAGAGGTACCAATGAACAAAGCCTAGATGCAGGGACACCCAGGGGGAGCTCCTTGTACCCAGACAAGAAACAGTGGAGGCCTGAATATGGAAAGGAAAAGGGACAGAATATATTGGGATTCTTTGACAATTGATTGGACATAGGCTATGAAAGAAATGGAGGAGTCAAAAATGGTTTAACATCCTAGTGGGTGACAAGGATGTAAAGGCCAGCAACAGAAAGAATCAAGAAGTTCCAATTTCTTACTGCATGTGTCAGAAATGTATTAGATAGTCACTGGGTCAAAGACCTAAGCAAAGCAGATCCAACAAATGAATAAGATACATTCCCTCCTCTCACTAGAGGGTACTTTCATAAATCCCACAATGCAGGATAGAAGGGGTAAATAGTGCAGGAAAGGCACAAACAAAATTTTGTATTGTTCAGTGGAAGAATGGTTACTTTCAGTTGAGGGTCCAGCGGGAATAATGGATGAGATAGTATTTGAGGAGAACCTTAAAATGTACATAGGACTTGGGCATATGGACATTGGCCTGAAGAGCTGAGCAAAGGGAACAGTAAGATGGCTATTATAATGGGCTAAAGAAAAGAAATGACTCCTGCTCTAGAAGAGTGGGATGACATGAGTAGAATTAAATCAACAGGTTTATTTAATTACTCGACTATGAGGGGCAAAAGAAGGGTTCAGATATGATGCTGTGTGGACACACAGCAGGAGCAGGGTTGCAAGAGAAGCATATGAGCAGTTTGGAAACTATCTAGACCAGTACCGTTGGATGTAAATTGACAACCGCAACTGAGATATTGATCCTTCATTTTAAAGAGCCACTATAGCAGAGCCATTTCCATTTGGTCTTAACCAGAATTATTAATCCACTTCTAAATCTTAAGGAATTTGTGTATAACATAAGGGCAAGTCAGGAGACTGCATTTTGTATTCTCATTGAATAATTTTTGGAAGTTATACTGCTTTAGTTTGGGGGATAGTGTATTTTAGAAGACTTTGGAAGGAAGAGGCCCTCAGGCCGCTTCTTCATCCCGAGCATGGTGGGAGGCACTGCTGCCTCTGCAGCTGTCTTGCTGCAGAAGCCGGAGAGGGAGCCCCTCCCCATCTATGGCTCGCATAGTGCCTAGTCCATCGGGCTTTTGCTATCTCAAAACATGCTTCTTCTTCTTTACTTTGTAAGATTATGTTTTTATTTTTTTTCTCTTTTTTCTGTTCCCTCTCTCTCGATCTTCAAAGAATTCTATGAAGCTTACCTTGCTACTGATGATGTGACCCCACCACTCATCATAGTCATCATTCTTTTCACAAGATTGATCTGTGGGAAAGAAAAAAGGGCAGGTACACAATGGCAAAAGGGACACCCCAGGAGAACAGAGAGGGGTCTTGGACTCCAGATAGGGCTCCTGAGTCTGCCTTCTTCTTGCCCTTTAATCCAAGCTGGCCCACCTTCTCCTTTTTCTCCTTTTCTCTCTGGTTGTTTTTGATTTCTGATTTAGTATGTTACACTCTACTCGTGTGACTAATTTAGTCCTTCAGCAAAACATATACGTGTATGCGTATATATATATATATTTAACTCTGACACTGGCTATGTTTCCCCCATCACAGTATATACAAATTGTAACCTTCTATTTAGTTCATAGGCATTAACAAGTAAAATTTGCAGAAGAAACTGGGAACAAAAAAGACACACCGCATCTGAAGCGTCTGAATATGTGTTTTGAACTCCTCACCATAGGCTTTGCAGTGATCATATATTTTTAATGAAATAGCTAGTAAAAGCTGGAATGCAAATTAGTATTTATTATTGCCATATATTATTTTCTAATACAGGAGTTTATCTTTGGCATAACCATAGGATACTTTTGATAATGTTTTGGTAAAAGGCAGAACTATGAGGCAATAACCTTACCTATGTTTTGTGGCTGTGGGGATACATTTGGAACCAGCTTTTTGTGTCTTTTTTCTCTGGGAGACTTTTATGGTTTACAAAGGAAGTAGAGAAAATGGATGATAAAAATCTACATTTTTGAGAAAGTCTCACTGTTAAATCTTTTTACCTCTATTCTTTTCCATTTTCCCTCTCTTGAGAAGAATATGTTAAAAGCATACATTAAAATAGGAGTGCGTGTATGTTTTTTGTTTTCATTTTTTTTCATTTGTATGTTTATTTACTCTTAGGAATCAGAATGATAGAACTTAGCTGATAATACAAGGGCTAAGTCTTAATCAACCCCTCATTTTACAAATGAGGAAACTAAGGCACTGCAAAGAGAAACAAGTTGAATCATAGAAGAGCTGAAGCTGAGTTGGGACCCAACTGTCTCAGCATTACATTGGGCTTCCCCCAGCAAAACTGGGATAGCATTTCAGTGTTTGACAGAGTCTAGTGAGTTCCACAGGAAAAGAAGACTCAAGCATGCACCTTCTCTTCTAAATTCTAAACGTTTTAAGATGCATTACTTTTCAAAAGTCAAAAATCAATGCAGGCTGATATAACTCAGATTTTTTTTACATTCTGGTTCCCTAGTAATGTTTTATTATTTTGACTTTCATTTCTCTTCTTTATAGGTTGAGGTCGGTATGCACTATGTTGTCTTGTTGGGCTGATTTTATACATCAAAACTGGCATAAATCCAGAAGCAACAAATTAGAAATATCGACTTTTCTGCCATGCTAATAAAAACAATGGTGTGAGAATTAGCAAATGTATTTTTAATTTTATAACGAATGTAACAGTGCTTGCCAGGGAGGTCTTTGGAAATACAAGAAAGCAAAACCTTCATAAATAGTAAGAACCAAAAGAGGAAGATATGATGCATAAATGTCAGCCTGATTCTTTTCACAGGAGTAACCGCTAAAACAAAATTTAGAAAGCTACTTATTGCAGTATTTTCAAATGTATATATAATTTGGAAGCAGCTCTTTTTCTAATAGTAAGTGTAACATCCTCAGGAACAATAATTTCTCAAGGGAGATGGTATAACTGCATAACTGATTTCTCAGTTTTGAGCAGCAGCAATTAGATAAACTTGAAACTGGTGGCTATAATCCTCAAGTTTGGATCTGATTAACAAAGCGAGTGATAGCCTGCTGATTCTAAAATAAAAAGCTAAATAAATACATGTTGCCATTTACGGCAATAAAGTAATAAGCAGTTTGCAGTAAATGTGATTGGCATAAAACAATGTAGAAAATAATGTCAAATACATTCAGGAAACAGCTATTGCTGTCAAATTTGCAAAATAGGTTGGTGCTTCCACAAATGTATCTACAATTTTGAAATAGGTTGACAGATATGCTAACAAATTATTCATACTATATTTAAATTGTGTACCTAACTCCTCAATAGTATATTTATTTAATCAAAGCATGATCATTTCTGACAATTACTTTTATAGACTTTCATAAAATATACCAGAAAATATCCACAGATATGTATTACCTAAGTCATGTAAGCAGTGAGAAAGCTGACATAGCTATTCAAAACAGCAAAGGAACGGAAAGAGTCTAGCACATTAAGACACAGCCAAATGCTTCCTTAGATGGTAAATGCCTGGGATAATAATAGATGAGTACAAAGAAAAGTATGTGGAGGTTATTAAATTATACTACTAGGATATAAGTCTAACTTGGCATGCTTTGACTAGGTCAATAGATTTTCTAGAAGAATCACAACATGACGTACTCTATTTGTGTGAACAAGACAAGCAGTACATCTAGTAGGAGTTGCAAATTCAAAAGCCCTTAGAAGCTAGGCAGATAACGCTGATGAGTGTGGTAGTCTGTGGAGATGCAAACTAGAAAGCACTTGTCCAGGCTAAAGGTATCTGATAGAGCCAATAACTGCTCTGCTAGAATGCAATCCCACGATTGCCAGATTTTTTGATGATTCAAGAAGTACCCTAAATTAAGATTTTCCTCTAAAATACACATATTTTCAGTGTTGGCAACTAAATTATTAAAAACAACAATAATATCAGTGTGGACTAGATTTAGATGGCAACTACCTGTTTGCAAACCCGTGACTGTATAATGATATAACCAGGTTGTCTGCATGTTCTATGTAGACTGCACCATGATTACCAATTGAACAAGTTATAACCAAAACCATTTTGAAAACATTCATACTAAGAATACCAGCCCAACCAGGCTATCCTTTGGGTTTAGGGGAAATAAGAAACTTCTTTGAACATAAAATAACTTACCTATGAACTTATAATATGGCACTGAGGGAACATTTAGGTGACTGTGGTTAACTCTCTGCCCCTCTCTTTCTCTCTCTGTAAAAAGTAAATAATATTAATACCCACCTCTTAGGGTTATGTGAGCATTAAGTAAGTTATTTATATAAAGCACTTAGAACAGTACTTAGTGTATAGTAGGTACTAGATAAATGTGATCTAGTATCGCTCTTATCATTACGAATAAAATATGTGTTCCTTAAATGTTAAATGCAAAATGGCATTTCCAGAATGTAGCAACTCATTGAAAAGATGCCTCTTGCAATACAACTGCTGCCAAAGAGAAAATAACAAGATATCCAAAGAATTGTGTTATGTAAGTTGGGAAGTAGCTGAAAGTATAGAAAAAATAGTTCAAGGTCACTGTGAAACACAGCTTCCAATAGTGCTCTTTGTACAAGGAGGTAATTATCACAGTAGACAGGCTGGCTTGGCGTGCAGTCATTAAGAGTGATCAAGTATTGTGTATGTGAGTGTATAGAAGTAAGTATTCTCAGCTTTTTTTTGTGGGCTTTTGGGAAGAGATCTTTTTCTGTTTTCTCTAAGACCCTTTACAAGACTGAGAGACAGAGATAAATAATGACAGGTTCTACAAAGCCAAGAAAGTCTGCAGATAGACACAGTAGGAAAAGTACTATTGCCTACATTTAATTTTCAGCTATACTTCACAGAGATAGCCTTGGCTACTGTTTTCAACCATCATTCTAAAAACTAGTGATACCCTCCAGATTACTGCTCCAGGTGGATGGGTGCAGGTGGTATACAGGAGATTAAAGAGACATTTATTAAAATTTACAGCTGTAAGCATTCATATAAATTAGGGGTCTGCAATGAGGCTGGCCCATGGCCTGTTTTTGTGTGCATGCTTTTTACATTTTTAAAGAATGGTGGAAAAAAGAATATGCATCAGTGACCATATATGGCCCATAAAGCCTAAAATATTTACTATCTGACCCTTTATCATTTTCACCTATTATTAGCTTAAAAGGGAAGAAGAGTATTGGTTTTCCTTAACAATTTGATGCAGCTCAGCTATAATTTAGAGACAAGTCACCATTCTTATTTGAACTTTGTTCTTGTTTATATGTTATTTATTTTTAACCAGGTGGCAGAAAAATGCTATTTTTTTTTTAATGTAACTTCTATTGTACCCTGTTGTCTTAAAGAAAATTCAGTTCAGTTATCCAAGTGAGACACTTTAGTTTTGATGGTATATACATGCTGACTTACCACTGGGATGGCCAGTTCTTGCTTGGTTGTAAAATTATGGCACAAATACTTTTTATTGATCGCAATTTAACAGCCAATCAAGGCACAGCTTCGTCCTCACGATTTCACTGTGCCTTGACAATTGAGAAGAATAGTGGCTATAATGGCAACTATTATGCCCATTGTGTTCCTTACAGATGAACTCTGAGATAGTGCTGGACAAGTTATATAAGTGTCTGTAGCTAGAACGTTATGAAGAGAATTACGTTATCTCACAGGGCATAAAGATTTTGCCATAACTTTACACTCACTTTACACTCACTAGAATCCCCTATAGCCCATAAAACCTATTGTGTCTAAGAAGACTGTAAAAAAAATACTTCTTATTATGATCAGAGTTTGCAGAGCCAAGATATAGAGTCTGAGAAAAGGAAAATATTGGGTCTTCATATTAGAGGTTAAATGGTTTATTTTTTAATAACTAGATTTGAGTTTGAAAGTGAATTTCAAATTTTCCAGGATCAAAACCTCGAAAATGTTTTAACTTTAGATATTTTTTGAAACTCTATTTTGATGCATTTTTCCCCTGGTCTCCGCATTGTCAGTAAGGTACTCACACTTTACTGATTTTTTTATCTTTCAAATTTAATTATCTGTTTATATCTTTGTTAGCTACCTGTTTTTATCATTTGAATTCTTAATAGTTCTATTTTTGGAAGACATCAAGATCCCCAAAGATTCAAAACCATGATGTATAAGCCTTAAATTCCATTTTCTAGAGAGAGATATTAAATTAATTAAACAAGGAAGCCATTAGACTGAGGTGGTCCTAATACCTTAGCAGCCTACGTAAGCCAAACCAAAACTTAAGCCTATAAATACCTCAAGGTTAAGAAAAACCTAAGGACAACCAATCACAAACATCCAACCAGGCTTTTCCAAATAAGGTAAATGCTTAAGCTATAGCTGATCATAATTTCCTTGCTTTGCTTCTGCATTTTCTCTGTGGAAGTCTTTCCCCTGGTTCCTGTCGGTAGACTGCTCCTAACTTTCAGCTTTGTGTTGCCCTATTTGAATCAATTTTTGCTCAAACTCTTAAAAATTTAATACCCTCAGTTTATTTTTTTTATTAAATTTATTGGGGTGACATTGGTTAAGAAAATTATATAGGTTTCAAAAGGACAATTCAATAATACATCATCCATATTGTGTGAACATTGTGTGTTCACCACCCAAAGTTAAATTTCCTTCCGTCACCATATATTTGACCCCCTTTACCCTTATCTACCTCCTTCCCTCCCACCTTGCCCTCTCAGTTTATCTTTTAACAGAGGAAAGCATGCTTAATACACAGCGACGTCAATTTTTTAAAATTCCTTCTAATATTTTACTCCATTTAAGAGATTTTATTTTTACTTATCTCATCCACCAATGGATGGTGTTAAATTTCAAGCATTTGGATGAGCATATCATTAGACTAGAGGTCTTTTTTATAATATTAAAGCACAAGGGATTAAGAATGCCATATCCTTATTTCATCATTACAAATGTGTGTTAGGAAGATTTCCACCCTGTCAAGTTTCCATCACTAAAATCAATTATTGTATGTGCTTGGACGAGATTCTAACTCTTAAACAATGCCAGGTGTATAAAGCCACGCGCTCTCTCTAGACCAAATTGTCTACAACATAATCTCCATCAGGCAGAATCCAGCTCCCTCCCTGCTTACTACATACGTCTAAAAAATTACAAAGCAAGCTGTGCTAATTCAATCAAGAAGTTATCCAGTCTTTGTTCCTTCCTCACATGCATGTATACTTCTTTATATTGGAAATCGAGGTTTAGACTAAGGACAACGAGGTTCTATTAGATTTACGCCTGCAAGCCTCCCTCCCACTAGTTAAAAGCACTACCATTTACCTATGATAATGACCTTAAAGCGATATATGACAAATTTTACCTCAGATGACCTAATCAGTCAGTCCTGGATTAAGTAATTCAACACACCCTTGTTGACTAGACTTTGTTAAATTCAGGAGGAATTTCATAGCCAGTGTTCCAAACTTAAATGCCTCCAGGGACCAGGCTAGTAATGTAAATTAACATACAATAAGGAGTGGTGAGGTGGGAGATCAGAGGTTTAGACCCCATTCCAGCTGGTGGCTGAGACATGTTTTCCCAGAGAAATCAGAAATCTAGATTTTTATGTGGAATTAATTGTCAAATAATACAAAAAATGTAACAGAGCCAATAAATTACTGCCACAGTCCAACTCCAACTGGTTACAAGCTTTGGCATAGATGGATAAAATATAAAATCTGCTCTCCCCAGTGGTGTCAAGATGTTAAACAGACACGCAAATAACAAGGAGAAAATGTGATAAATATACAAATAGAGGCATGTGGGCCATTAAAGGTGAGGTATGTATAATAAACATAGGAAGGAAGAAATTACTTCAAATTAGGTAAAAGGAAGTGACATTGGATCTAGGACTTACAGAATACACAAAATTTTGAAATGCAGATATGGAGAGAAAGGCAGTTCCAGGGAAGTTGAAACAAATATAGGAAAGAGATAAATGGAGAGGGCTGGGTACAGTCACTGCAAATTAAGACCACTTTACTTGCACTTTGGAATGAGAGAAGTCAAAACTGGAGGTCAGGCTATATTTAGGGGAGCCTATGACAAAGCCTCTGGAAAGCTTTTTCTCCTTCAAAAATACACGCTTCTCTCTAATGTGCTGCCATCACTGAAAGGTTATGTCTTCAGAGAAGATTTTCTTGATCCTCAGACTGGTTCTTGGTCTGAGGTTCTGTTCAAAAGTTCTGTTTTCATTGTTCAGTTGATTCTGACAAATACTCTGTGTGTGCGTGTGCGCGCTTGTGCGTGTGTGTGTGTGTGTGTGTGTGTGTGTGTGTGTGTGTGTGACTATCCATCCAGCTCCCTCCACTCTAAGGGCTGAGAGGATAAATATATCATTGTGCATATATAATCCATTCGAAGCAGACCCTTGGGGAGGCTCTGCTACAGAGTATGATGAAATGAAGGCTTAATTCTGTAGCAATATAGTGTCAGAAGTTTCCATTTTTAAACATTTTGTCTCATCTGGTTTCCTTTCTCCAATTTTCATCGATGACATTTACACTGATGTAAAATTATCCAAATAAAATTTCTAAATATGACTCTATGCTTATCCAGCTCTTCAACCTTAGAAAAATAGCGTAGTCTCTTTACATTTTTAGTAAAATAAGAGTGACTCCATCCACATTCAGATTCTCTCCCATACCCCGGCCTAATATCGGATATCCTCTAATTTTTTCAGTGGAACCATTTATATCTGCAGTGTTATTTTAGGGAAATCATTCAACTTTTTAAATTTTTACTTCCCTCATTGGTAAAATATGAACACTGTGGAGGCTCGAATGAGGTAATGCATGTTAAGAACCTGATATAATGCCTGGACTGTAGCTGGTAACCAGTAATGAGGACCTCACTTTTTCTCTTTTCAGTTCATCTCCCCAGACCCATAAATTCTTTTGTCTGGTCATGAGTCCCAGGGTTCAGTGACACTCCCCTCCTCCTAGAGAGCTGTGTGTACGGTGATCATGGCAGTCGTCCCTCTGTAACCACGCTGTAACCGCACACGAACTTCATTTTATTTATTTAGTATAGTTTTTTTCCTGATTCAAGCCTGGTCTTGCCCAGATAATGGCATTGTAACGCACTTACCTTCTCTACCCTTATTCTCCCACCTTTGTATGCCTGCCACTTTAATCATTAAACCTTAGGACACAAGATTTATGGAACCTCACGTCTATAATCATGGGGATAGTAAGTTTTGGTTACACTTAGGATAACATCTTAGCTTTAGATATGTTTCAACTCCAGGCCCATCAAGGCAGAACAACCCCACCGGCCACAGGTTCTGCCGAGATGGTGCCAGGCTGATTCCAGAACCAAACACAATGGTCAATTACCCTAGCCCATCTAATCGTCCAATCAGTAGCATCCACGACCCCAACTCCCTTAGTTTCCATGCCAACTGATTTTTCCGTATGTAATCTGTATTCCTGAGATGCCCGGGGGACCAGGTCCTTGAGAGCAATAGCTCTCCTGTATCTTGGGGACTTGCAACTCTCTAAATAAACTTTACTTCCATTACTTCAAAACATGCACGTATTTCTTCTGTGACTCAGATGCACTCGGGCACACGGCCCCTCTTTGTTCCGGTAACACTCCTACGTGTGCCCTGAGACAAACTGAATCTTAATTCCATCCATGCTTTCCTTCCGCATTCCACTGCCGAACTCTTCTACTTCTGGCTGTCCTCACATCCAACTTAAATACCACATACTCAGAGAATCCTTAAATCAGGGCCTCTGGTGCTCATCCAACCCTGTACTGCCTTACAGATTTATTATATTTGTCATTCATTAATTTTTACATAAAGTCATTTAAGATCTTTGCTGGATTCTCTTGCCTACCACTGCCAGACACATAGTATAGGTACTTGATCAATAATTATTCAATGTTTACTTATTTCATCACAATTGCCCCTCCTTCCTGAAGCCTCCTCTGATTCCCTTCCTTTCTCTGAAGTTTTCCCAGGCCAGAAAACTGACAGTTCTTTATTTACAAATCTGCTATGGCATTTGTGGGATTTTCCCCTCTGCATTCTACTTATTTGTAAGCTTGTCTTTTCCCTCTTTCTAGAAAAATTGTAAACTCCTCGACAGGAGAGAAAAATACTCCATTTTTACATCACTATTTTTAAATCCTCAGTCAACGTGGCTGAATGAGTAACAGAATTAAAAAGACGTCACTTCTGAAATGTACATATTATTTACCTAAGACATCTTATCAATTCTGGGAACACTTCTATCATGTTTTCTATTATAGAATTGTTTTTCCTTCATGATCATCAAAAGAACATTATTGGGAATACTGCTTGATATCCAATTAGTAGGTCCCCACCTGAATGGGAGCTGAAGTTATATGCAGTATAATGCATGCTAAATTCAGGTAATAAGCGAGGTTGAAGAGTAAGTTTCTGTGACTTCAGTCACGCAGTAGAAAGGCATTCAGAAACTATTGGAGAGGTATATCCCATAATCCCCCAGGGGAAGTGACTCTGTGAGACAAGGATGTGCTTGTGGCTAACAGATTACAAAGAACAGATTTTTCACTTCCTAATGTAAACAGGTTCAATCTAGGTATAGTATTTCCCAGGGGAGCTCCCTAAATATTTTAACAAGAGTACTAGAGCATTGAGGACAGAAAATTCAACACTGACTTCCAGTGCCTGACCACAGATAAAAAATTGATTACATTTCTTTTAGTTTGAGAGGTTTCTAGATAACGATTTTTATTTCTGAACTGCAGCAGGCCATTGAAATTGTAAGCTGTTGTAATGCCACCTATATTGCAGTGAAGAACCGTAGCAAAATCAATATGCTATATCGCTTCATTCACAGATGTTCATGGATTTGAGCATATAGATAATGAAGTTTATTCAAGTATACACCGCTTTCACTAAATAATGGATCTCAAAGAGGTTTGTACTGCCAAATAGTTTGATGACATATGGCATTTTGGATAGGTCATTATATTACTGATTATGGAGCAGAGAAGTATTTTAATAGTAAAAAAAATTAATAAAAGCATTCGGATTGGGAGGCATGGAGAAGAATATTATGTTTTATAATCTATCTTTAAAACTAAAGTTCATTGGTAGTTTAAGATGTCTACTTATATATTTTGTCCTCTATCCCCAAGGCACATGCTCAAAATATACAAAATTTATTTTCCTAAATAGCTAGATGCCTGTCAATATATTCCCTTCGAGTCATAAAGAAATTGCATATGAAAATGGGAAACATGCCAGCAAGTAAGTGAGCAGCTCAGAAGCTAAATGTATATTGGTATGAAATTTGAAAACGCATGTAGATTGGCTCGAAAACACTTTTTTTCCCTCAAGCCGCAAAATGGAATTTTATTCCAGTCACGTACCGGTGCACATAAGGGGGTATACTTGCTTCTCAATGCTAATGGGCATTCATCAGCAACAGGATAATATGTCCCATCATCTTTTTTCACTAGCAGGTGAAGGATATTCTAGATGAGATGAGTGAATTGGACAAGGTAGTTTGCATTAACATGTAAGCAATTTCTATTTTATGAAAGAAAAAAATCCATGCCAAAGAGTTGACATAAACCAGAGAACTATTCCATCTGAAAGTTATTGTTGATGTGGCTGATAAAAACATCTTGACATTTGAGCCTTTTACCTGCCAGTCTATCACATGAGTGACTCCAATGATTAGTTCACTTGAAGAAGCAAACAGAGAAGTTAAAGAGAGTCATTTTACCATTCAGAGGGGTAGGAGACAAAGCTAGAAACACAATACATGTATTTATAGGAAAGGTGAGCATTTATGTAGAGAATTTTGCCATAGGACATTTATTTAAATTAAAAAAACACCAGTACACAGCAAAGTGAATAACATACACTTTATTTTCTAAAGCTTAATGGCTATGGAGATTTTGGACCACTTATATGCCATGAGTAGTGCAAAGTTGACTTTTAATTTTATA